>NW_019384620.1:558233-560461 GCF_000671375.1 Centruroides sculpturatus | reverse complement strand
CAAATAAATCAATGATTAACTCCTACTCCATTCGAGATACGACACGTAACCCTTTCTCTCTCCCCAACCCCTCGACCTTTAACCACCAAAATTTAACGCTGTCGAGCCCTCTAATACACAAACCTCCCGGCAAGATTTCAGCCTTTTTCGACAAAAGGCTCAGGAGTTATTAAGTTTTTCCCCCACATACATAACCCCTCCCATTTCAAGGTCCCGAGTGTAGAAATGTAAAAATTTAAGGGTCATATTTTTGACCGATCGCCATACTTTCCCTCTGTTATATATATAACAAGCGTTAAAGTAATTTTTCATATCCAAAAATTAATAAAAAATACAATATATTGAATTCACCATATGAACAGGACAATATATATTAAATTACCGAAGATATATTTCTACGGTTGTGATGTGGCAAATTCTTTCAGCACTACTTGGATTTTAGACAACATAAAAATGCTATTATGGGATTATAGATCGTATGGATTATATCAAAACATCTCGTAGGCGCCTGTTAAATATCATATAAATTATAATAAAAGTTGTAGTGTATACTTGTAAGATTTTGTCCTTCTAAGTAAATTATGAAGGTAAATTTATATTAATTACTACAGCTATAATTTTCTAACTCAAGATTGAACCCTTTTACCCTCTTCTGAAGACATTTTATGGCAGATGAGTCTATTTTCTATCACTTTTATCACATTATTCTAATATCTGAATATGTCAGAGTATAAACTACAAAGGACTGATCGATATTACTTGAAAAATTCCTTGAATAGAAGACGAAAATCGCAAAATTTATCAACTTTAATGCTTTAATCCACAATAAAAATCAATAATAAATGTTTAAAAAAAATCAAGCAACGAGTTGCTTAACTTTCCTGGCAAAAAAGTTAAAATCGTATATGGCGCCATCTGTTATGAGATACTGATATTATTAATTATTATAAAATCGCAAAGAGCTTAATTTTGAAGGCAGAAATTAAAAAAAAAAAAAAAAAAAGGCCCAACCGTGTCTGAAAGGTCATCATAAAATAGCAATAGTTGAATGAGCAAAGACAAAGATGAGTTGGACAACTGAGTGATAAGAAATCATTTTTAGTGACAAAGTTTCATCTGTTTTCTGTACTTGGTTGGTCACCGGCTCATACAGTTTTAACTTTTGTCAAAATCACTTCCAGTTTTTAGCAACATTTCCATATGAGATCTGTTCTGGAGGTCGTATGGAATTCATTGTTGGTTATTTTCTTTTGTTATTGGTCACTTTTTTACTTCTGACACTAAGTAACAATTAATGAGACGTGTTCTGAACATTTTATTAAATCTTTAACCTCTAGCACATGCTTCACTCCACCATCACGGAGTGTCATTGATATGTACAACATTACTACACCATACAAGGTCCCAAATCTTTTATTTTAGTTTTATTTATATTTTTGTTTCTTAGTTTATTAAACAAAATAACATTATTTGTGCGTAAGCTCGTATCTGAATTAATAATTATTATAATTATTAATTTAGATGTGAGATGGCATCTAATGTCTACCTCTAGTACCAAATTACTTAGTTTCTAATTATTAATTATAGTGTAATAATAGTCCAATTAATTACAATAAACATTTGGTTTAGTAATCTTATTTTATGTTTATTATGATTTTCATATACAGTGGTGCCTCGTATAACGTACGCCTCGAATAACAGACGCTGTGAACAATGGACTTTCTGTTTGGCAGTTATGTGAGGCGAACAACAAACTTTCTGTGAATAAGTGCGAATGATATTTTCACTCTTTTGCCGTTGCCAATGACAATCTGCTATTTTTATAATATACTAGCTGCAAGGACCCACTTCGCTGGGCAAAAAGTAATGATAGTGAAGATTAAGATAATTACATTATAGCCAATCTTACCCGTTTTCACAGAATGCAAGAATTAGGTCCCCCATTTCCAAACTAATTAGAGAATTTTTACATGAGTCTAAAAATATGTTCGATTTCCTGCAAAAACGCAAAAAACCACCTGTAAATCTTGCATGCCGTTTTATATTAACACTTCCTTTGTTACTCAACACTTCCACTGTTAACACTTCTATTGTTGACACTTCCATTGTTACACATCTTCGAAGTCAACCACTTTCAACCCCATATCTCCTGCACCCTTATAGCTATCGAGACGCAACCACCATAGTGCACGAATGGAGACTTGGGGCTACTACCACATACAAACACC
>NW_019384620.1:527809-557696 GCF_000671375.1 Centruroides sculpturatus | reverse complement strand
CTCTTTTGCTGTTGCCAATGACAATCTGCTATTTTTATAATATATTAGTATTATTAGAATATATTATCAGTATATCTGAAGTACAGAGCTCCTGTTGGGATTAGGCTTGCTCCCTTGTTTATTACGTACATCACCTCAGTGCAGGGTATTTACATTTATTCAAGTGTTGTGCAAATCATGGCTTCTAAAAGAACAGAAAGGTGATTTCAATTGAAACAATGCAAGAAATCATCAGAAGGTGTGAAAGTTGACAACAACTTCCTTGTCAAATGGGAGAGGTTCAGGAGTTTACCAACACTCATTATCCAAACAGAGCTGAGGCAACCAGGATCAATGATCTCTACAATGACACCCTTGCCAGTCATTTCCGACAGGTGTTGAAGAAGAGAGAAACAGACCACTTTGGACATGTTTTTCAAGAAGCCAGCAGGCAAAAAACAAAGGATGGAACAAGAGGAGTTGACCCTGCAAGTTCCGGTAGCCTCTCCTGAATCTGACTCCAATTAAAAAACAATAAAAAGAGACCTGCTGCAATGTGAAAAAAGTCTGTATCTGTATGAATGTGTGAAGAAAGTGTTCCTCCACCTCCTCCTCACAATATCTGACTACCTGGCATAATTGGTGACTGCTTCATTTTCATTTTTTTAATGTTACAGTATGGTTATTTTATGCTGCGGAATGAATTATATGTTTCAACGTGTATTTCTATGGAAAAATGCGTTTCGTATAACAGACTTTTCACTTAACAGAAGTGCACCTGAAACAGATTAAGTACGTTATACGAGGCACCACTGTACATCTTAAATGTTGTGAATATAAAAATATCTGTTAATTGTTCAAATAATATATTCAAATTTGCAATCTTGATCAGTTAGATTAAAAAGTTTGAATAGAACAACTGTTTGTGCATAATGTGTCATAACACTAAATGTTGTTGATCAGAAGTAGGATTGAAAATCCCAAAGAGCACTTAATCCATAAATATATTAACACCTTTAATGCTTTTGTGTTTTTATGTGGAGTTGTTTTTTCCAGTTTTCAATACAAGTTAAAAAAAATCATCAGAATTGGAAAAACTCATTTTAATTTTAAATTTCATATCAAATTTGTTTTATATAGTAAATCAATACACTATTCACTAAACAACCATTTTAAAATAAAACAAAATTAGATGTAATTCATGCAAATTCAATCAAGTTCAATATAATGAAAATAAAGATTTAAAATAAAAAAGTACGTACAGTTTTTTTAGCATTTACCTTCTCTCCTTGCAGTGCTGGTAACGCATCTCTCAAACTGCTGAAACTGTCTTTGATATGATCTCGTCTCTTTCTTTCCAGAGCATTATGATGTGCTCTTTTGTCAGCCTATAAAAATATAATTAACATAAATTAAACAAAGAAGTAATGCAAAATTTAACTACAAACATTTCAAGATTTACTATTTCTCATCTTTCTTTTATAAAGTTTCATATATTTAGAATAAACTTTTATTAACATAAATTATTTAAACAAACAAATCTGGAAAATAATATACAGTAATACTCCGAGTTGTTGGGTTGTTTGGAAAGTAATTTCACTTTTTTACCACTGGATGGATTAGTCATATTTTTCCCACCATTTTCGTTCTAAACCGTATTATCATTATATATTTCGACAGCTGGCATTTTTTTTTTGTAAAAAAATTTTGTTTGATTTCGTACAATTGTTTATTTTTTGTGTCCCATCAAATATGGAAGATTGAAAGCAGCATTTTCGGCATATTTTGCTCTTTTATTACTGAAAAGGTAAGAATGCTGTTCAAGTGAGAAAAAAATTACATGATGTGTATGGAGAAGATGTATTGACAGAACGACAGTGCCAAAACTGGTTTACAAAATTTCGTTCTGGCAAATTAAATATCGAAGATGCACCACGTTCTGGATGGCCAGTTGAAGCCAATGAAAACAAAATAAAGGTACTGACTGAAACAAACTGCTGAATAACAACATGTGAAATCACTAAGAAATTAAATTTGTCAAATTGAACTGTTTATGATTACTTGAAACAAATNTTATTTTCTAGGGACAAATGTTTCTCAATGCTACTTTATTGAAAATTTGGGATTTTTCAAGTACAGTATAAGTTATATAAATCAAGATCTAAAAAAGAAAATACTCTTAGAAGATTATTTTATAAAATTAACTTCAAATTATGGCATGTAAAATTAAACGTTAGCAACACATTTAAAAAACAAACTTCTGTAGTAAAATTATGACAATAAAATTTTCAGAAAAAAAAACCAAATACAAAATGAGAAATTATTTACATATATCTACATATATATCTTACATATATCTATATATAAGTTCTTGTACTATATAGTACCATAAACTGACATAACATGGTAAATGTTTTACATTTTGAACAAATGTTTATATAATCTCATTTATTATTTAAAAAGATATTTATGTTGCTATTAAGAACAGCAACAAATATCTTTTAAATAATAAATATATAATCTAATAGCAATAATAATATATAATAATCTAATAGCAAATATTATTTATGTTACTGTTACAAACAGCAACATAACATTTGCTTTTAGATTTCAGTTGCTGTTCTTAACACATTTTTTTACTTAAATATAATAATTATATGCCAAAATCATAACTTTTAAAATTTATATTCTATAAATAATAAATCAATTGAAAGCTTATTATTATTTCTCAACAAACAGTATAATGATTTAGTGATTAAAAGAAATCTTTGTTTAATTAATTTTTCAAATTTTTGAAGTGATAACTTTCATAAAAAATTACTAATTAATAAATTATACTTTAATAATGAAAAATAATATTAGATTCCAAATAATTATTTTAATGTTTATTGATCTAACAGATTTAAAATATATGTCCTTATAGCAGAACATTAATTAAAATACTGAATGGTCACAAAATCCTGCAGACATTTTCAAATAATATAACAGAAAAGTTAATTGACCTAAAATTAATACAGTTTGCAGCAATAAAAAAAACAAGGACTTTTACATTTTAATACAACTCTACATTAGCACCATTAATTGCTTGCAATGCATCCAAAATACAATCTCATGCCATACATTATTGAGCATTCTATAGTGGTAGTTTGGATAGCATCAGCAATTCTGATTTTCAAAACAAACTGGGAGGTTGGTGTTATATAGAAATGATTTTTAATCTAACCTTAAAAGAAAAAAAATCCAGAGGTGTAATGTCTGGTGATTGAGTATGCCTTGGGCAGAGGTGGAAAGGCTCATCTCTTCCTATCCATTTTGAAGTTTTCCCCATTTGTCTGGGAAAGCTTCATTCAACTCAACATGATGGTTTCTCTCTCACTGGGGTTTGGACTTTCATGCTGAAAAGTTGCAATTTTTGAAGTTGTGTAAAGGCAAACAAGTGCAACAAATAATTACACATATTAAAAACCTTAAATCCCAGTAAATAACTTTAATAGACAAATGTTTTTGATTTATAACTAAGATCCTCTTCAGGTCTCTCTAATGTTCAATTTTGGAATGTAATAAAGTATAATGATATGTTACAAAAAGGAGATAAAAAATTCAAAATTTAAATATACATATAGAGTATATAAAATTATTGCAATATGCTTAAAGTTTAAAATAATCAATTTAAAGTACAAGAGAATTTTTCTCCTAAATTGTTCTTTATTACATTCTAAAATTGGAACATTAAAAGAGACCTGAAGATGATCTTAGTAGTAGGTCAAAAACATTTGTCTCTTAAAATTATTTATTGAAATTTAAAGTTTTTAAGGTGTGTAATCATCATTTATACATATCCAGTTTGGAGCAGAAGTTAAAATGTATTTAAGTCCAACAAATCCAAATAAACATTTGCATTGACTGCTTTTTTCATAAAATAAAAAAGGGAAATCAATGATTTGGTGATAAAGCAATCCTCACCATATATTCACCTTACACAAACATGTTCATGTACAATGTGAGAATTTTCAGTTCCTTATATTTGAACATTGTGTTGGCTAACTTTGCTGCTTCTACTACATTTACATTGGTCAAGTTAAACATTTTGTCAATAGGTGAATAAAATTAGTTCAGTTAAACTAGTTCAATGTGCCATAAATTTGCTTAAATTAAATGTATTCAAGTAGGGAGTTTAACCTTATAGTTGGATAGTTGACATTTCTGATTGGCTGTTCTTATGGAGTAAAATTGAAAATCTGTCATTGTGCTCTCTTTCATTTTAAAACAAAAATATAATTTAGTTATTTACAGACTCAGATGTTTATTTCATCTAAATTTTCATTTAAATATGTATTTCATGACTTAAGCAATAATTTATTCTTTAAATATCAAACAAACAGATGGATTCTTTTATTTGGCTATTTTAAGGTAAGTTATTAAGTAATTTGGATAAAGGTAGGCAGTTAGGATGCTATTTCTGGTTAAATTTAATAATTAGAAATTAATTAATTTTAATTTAGAATATTCTAATTATTTTTGGATTCCTCGTGTGTTTGAATTAAAATGATTTGACCGTATTTGTAATTTATTAAAAATTATAAAATTATTTTTTATACATCTATGTACTGTACATGCTGGTCATTAAAATTTCTATACCATGAAGGCAGCAAGCAACAAATGAGAAATGGTACAACATGCTGGGTGCTCTGTACCTCAAGATTACCTATCAATTTAATCATGTCTTTCTTCTTCCCGTTATACTGTGCATTTACAACAAACATGATTCTGCTATTTGCTTTCCTTCCTGATGTAGCAATTTTAATGGCCAGCAATGTAAATATATATACTTATATGTACAGTACTGTACACGCTGGTCATTAAAATTTCGATACCATGAACGCAGCAAGCAACAAATGAGAAATGGTACAACATGCTGGGTGCTCTGTACCTCAAGATTACCTGTCAATTTAATCATGTCTTTCTTCCTCCCGTTATACTGTGCATTTACAACAAACATGATTCTGCTATGTTTTCCTTCCTGATGTAGCAATTTTAATGGCCAGCAATGTAAATATATATACTTATATTATTTATTTTGTAATCTTTAGAAATTTTATATTGATTATAAAAGTGTTTTAAAAAATTTTTGATTTGATTTTATCAACATTTTCAAATAAAAGTTTTTTCATTATGAAAAACAACAGATCAATAAAAGATATCCAATATTGATTTAGAGGCCAAGAATCAATAAATTATTGTCATAAAGATACTGGATAAAATTCTGAATTGTTTAGAAATTAAAATATTAATATTTAAATAAAAATTTGAATACATTTATTTTATATTTTATTGTTTTGAAATATTAAATTTCAAATGTAGTGTATTCCAAAAAATGGCACAGATATCTAAAAACTATAGCTTCTGCTATAGATGCCATAATATTTTTAAAACTCATTTATAGTAAGTTCAACATATTAATTAAAACTGTCTGTTTGTAACAAGTTCCAATTATTAATGAGCAATAACATAAGTGGTTCATTATTAAAGCGAAATTCAGATTCACACATTTAAAATAACATCTAAATAATGCTTCTAGTCCTTTGTTATAAGTATTGTAGAAAACATTTACAAGAACTTTACTTTTATTTAATGACTTGTTATACTGTGAGCACAAAAAACTTGAGGATGACAATCATTATTCAGAAATTAGCCTAAGTTTCAAAGAGGAGGGATGCACACATAACACAGAGAAAGCGTTGTATAGATTTGTGTTACAATAAACATCAGAATAAGAATTGTCTTCCTCTAGTATTTTGTGTGTCATTCCCCTTGGTATAACAGTCCTTAAATAATAGTAAAATTCTCATAAATATTTTCTACAATATCTAAATAATATTTAAGTTGCTGGCAAAAATTTGCTATTGTATTTTTTTACCTTATAAACAGGCACTTTTTTGTAGCTAAAATTTGTCTGAAAATTAGGATGTGTTCTGTAAACTAAATACATCTTACATTGTGAATAATAAATTTTCCCACAAAAAGAAATAAGAAAGAAAGAAAGAAATTAACATAGAAATATTTGTGTTGAATACAACAGTACTTCTTACAAGGCAAAAAATACAGCAATTAAATATTGTTAAACTTACTAATTAAATATCTTTTTACTAAAGATAGTAAAAAGTAAATAGTTTAATTATTTAGCATATTTTATTGTCTATATATGCATATTTTATTTAGCATATTTTAGTCTCTAGAATTGCTACTAAAGATAACTATAATTCAGTAAGTGCTTATTGGGCTGCAATTTGAAAAAAATTGTAGACCTATAAACTCCCATCATCCAACCGTCTGTCTTTCTTTAATCTTAAGAATGGAATTAGATAGATCAAATATAGAAACCTTAGGGGCAGGAGGCCCCAATTAATTATATATGAACTTCCAATGCAAACTGGAAATCACATTATTTCAATTCAAAAATGTTCCCAAAATATGTTAGATAGATGACTGGCACAACAATATTGTTAAAGGACAAGTATGATATACAGAGGCAAGAGTACTAATTTGAGGTATAAAGCATATATTTTAAATGAAATAAATTCAAAATATGATTAAAAATTGCAGCTTGGCATTGTGATGATATCACAATAAATATTTGTTCATTTTTTTAAAGCATTAATAACAATTATCATATGAAAATATTTAATTTTATTTAAAAAATCATTTATATTAAAATTAAAAAATATAAGTAATAATAACTTTTCATCATATTTTAACTGCTACAATAAAATGCTCCAAATAAATACATTATTCATTATTTCATTGTGTGTGTTATCTGGTAAAGCAGCTTTAACACAGCCAGATAAAGTAAGCCAATGACAGCCGATTTCATTTAAAATGAACTATGTCATTGGTTTACTTATCCAGTTGTATTAAAGCCACTTTGCCATGCAATAAATCCATAGATCATACATTATAATTCACAGATTTATTGACACATTTATTGTTTCTAAAATTATTTTAGTAAAGCATCATCAATAAATCTGCTAACTACAATATTGAATCATTTTAGAAAGAAAAAGTGCTATATTTATTGTAAGACAAAATCTAAAATAAACATTCTACAATATTACAGCATTTTGATGTAGTATCGAAGAATTTTGTTTTTATACTAGATTCATATTTTTCCTCCATTTCCATTCAATTTATACACTAGACTTTATATTCTATATTCATTAACAATGCATCTAAAATACTGAGTTTGTTCCAGATATTTATTAATTAACAAAAAGTAATTTTTTAATTCATTGTTAAGAATATAACAATGAATTTAGATATAGAACAAGAACACATTGCAATAAAATATAGTACCTTTGTAACCCACAAATAGAATTATCATCTAGAACCATCAAAATCAGAAATTTATCACTAAATAATTATAGATTCATTTTATAACATCATTTAAAATATTATACAAAACATTTAACATTATAATTAATTCCAAACCATTTCAAAAATTATGTGATTGTTCAGTAGTAATATTTTAAAAAATTGTTAACTCTTTCTTTAATTATATTTTAACAGTTCTATTTATTGGAAGAAATGCAAACTTCATAATTCATAACACAAAAAAATAAAAATAAACAAATTTCTAATTTAATCTGCAATATTTAATTTCCCTATTTAAAAACTCAAAAATTCAGTATTTAAAACAACTTCGATAAAATTTTATACTCTTCTACATTAATTTAAAATTTCATTGTTTAAAGCGAACACCTCAATGGCCATTATCTATTCATTTTTAAGTGTGATAAAAGGATTGTAATTTAAACTCTTACCGATGAAAAGCAAAATTTTCTTATGCTCGTTACATAAAATCTACGAGAATATTGTTTAGTATTCATTATAATGCTTTCACGAAAATTTTCAAAAACACTAGGATCACAATTCACCTAGTTCTCGAAACTGATGACTTTAATTATTTGCCTTGTGACGTTTTTTTTAAAAAAAATTTCAAATTTCTGTAATGTAATTGGTCAATTGAAAAACCATGTACAGTACATATGTATATAGTGTTATTTAAAAAATATATATATATATATATTGTCATTTTTATCATTTTTTATTAAATTATTGTTCATTTTAAATTATTATTAAAATGTTTAAATTTATGTAATATCACATAATGCGATCTTTCTTGATCGTGAATTTTCCTAGAATTTCTTGTAATCACAGAAAAACAAGTGACTGTGCTATATAATATACTGTATTCCGCACGTAGGTCTTTTGTTAATACTGATTATGAATGCGTTCATAGTAGCGAAGACAAAAAGAAAAAAAAATCAACTTACACGCACACGCCCGGTTTTGTCTGTTCTAACTCGTGAAAATAATTGCTATATGCTTCCCCGATAATGTAATGCTTACAATAATCATCTTATAATTATGAGTACGATTAATTTATTAACTTTATTATGAAGGCAACAGTAGAATTTTCTGCATCATGCTGGATCGATCCAACGGGAGTAAAAAGAAAAAAAAAATTGAAAAACTCAAAATATTGATTTATGATCAAAAATAAACTTACATCCTTACAAGTTACTGAATATTTATTCAAGTTTTAGAGGATCGATGCCGTTCTCCTGCAAACATAAAAGCCAGATTTGGATCTATATTCTTGTAAGGTAAATAGGTTCAATAAATGAAATTTAAATATGGGCGATTAAAATGCTTGAAGTAAGATTGAGAAGATAATAACTGTCCTGTTAAAAATGATAAATTTTTCTTTGTCAAAAGGAACAAAAAAATTGAAACATTATCATAAATCTGAGTTAAACAGTTAATTGATTCACTATAGAAGCAAAATAGTTTTAGATTATTCAAGAGTAATTAATAGGACTTAAGTATGCGATTAACGGAACCAATCAGAATAAAATATTTGTAAAGAAAACTCCAATTTTTTTGGAAAATTCACAAATTATGGAAGCTTTCAGAAAATTCCTCAACAAGAATACGACACGATATCTTTCTGTTTCGGAAATCATTTCAATAAATCTTCATGTAGTTCGATATCAGGCGCAAGCAGAAAAAAAACGATAAAATGAATTCTTTCGATGATATTTTTATTAGTATTTAATTTTTAAAAATTAATTTCCTTGATAAAATC
Organism: Centruroides sculpturatus; assembly: GCF_000671375.1. Lineage (NCBI taxonomy): Eukaryota > Metazoa > Arthropoda > Arachnida > Scorpiones > Buthidae > Centruroides > Centruroides sculpturatus. The sequence continues at coordinate 548,572 of NW_019384620.1, read as the reverse complement.
GATTGATAAATATGAAAAAATATTTATTAAATTTTACTTTATTCATTTATTTTTTCGGTCAAAAATGTAATTAGTTACAAAATAATTATTCATTAGAAAACAGGAAAAGATAGTAACATTTTAGATCGAATATATTTTTAAGAAAACCAAAAAGAAAACAGAACTGCTTCAGATAAGATAATATTTTTTATTTTAAAAATGTGATGTTTAACATAAATAAATATGTAAATTATACATTCTTTAGTTTTAAGTTTAAAAAATTAATTACTGTCATTTTAAAACTAATTATAATAGAGAAATTACCAAGTACAAAAAATTTTTAATTGTATTTTACATGATGAAAATTTAATTATTTTTAAAACGACGCTAGAACAGATGTAAGATCTATTAAAATAAGCCTCAGGATGATTGGAATATCTTAAAAATTAATACATCATAATTTAAAAATAATTTCCTTTTAAATTTGATAATTATTTCTTATATCCAAGAGTAAATTGTTTAAATCAATTTAAAAAAACATCGCCTTATTATAATTATTCAGCAAAACCAATTCTCGACACTAAATTGAGAAAGATGAAAGAAAGAAAGAAAGAAAAAAACAGTTTACAACATATTGATTTAAAAAGAAAATATTGTAATTTTTCTTTTTTATATATAAAAATCAACATTTCTTTCGTGATTTTAATAAGAGTTCAAGAATAAAAAGAAAAAAATCAATTTTATCACAATTTTCTTCTTGAAATTTTAAAAAAATTTAATCTCTTCAATCAAAATTCTCTATTTTTAATGTAACTTTTTTCAATATACACAAGTTCTTTTTTAATAATATAATAACGATCATCTCATTACGTTGTTTAAATTTAAAAAAATAAACAAAAAGTATCTTTAAATTGCTTAAAGTTAAAAATAAATTACAAATTAGTGTAGATAAATTATTAATTACTATTCAGGAACTAATGTAAGAAATTAAATGTAACAATATATTCTAGAGGAAAAAATTAAATTACAGACTGTTTAGAGTCACGACAAGAGATTTTTATCACTTATGTTACAACTTCTAATCAACAATATCACTTATCATATCGATCATCACATTATTATTGTTATTATTTTTATTATATATACAACAAAAACAATAAGTAACATCAATAGCACTTACTAAAAACTTTTAATACGAATTATTATTATTATAGTAGTACAAATTATCACGATCCATCAACAACAAAACACTGAAGAATTATAATTAAAATTCTCCAGATGTATCAATTCGAAATCGCGTTCTTGAAATATTGATCAGAAGATACGACTCGAACTTGCATACATTCTCCACATAAAGATAATGGCGAAATCTGTTAAAACAATCGGATCGATTGTCGTCATTTAATATTTACTATAAAGTTTTATGAGTAATATTGTAAGACTTGCACGTGAACCTTACATCATTAATATTTACTCGGCCTTCCGGGCAATTTAACAAATTCCTATACGCATAATTTCAGTTTTGTCTTAACGACACTTCTTGAAAATGATGAACAATTGATATCGGCAACACGTGACGGCAATTAATGATGAAAGATGTTGGATATATTTAATTTTAAAACTAGATAATCTATCCTCTTGCAATGACAAATACTTGTTTGTCCTGGTTGAACTCACTCGTTAACTCATTCTCTTTTGTTAGTGTATAGGTATGTCGAGAGGGTAAACAACTCTCGTTAGAGACTACATAACAAGGAAACGAAGGATAAAATGTTATTAATCACAAGAATAGAGGATTCGTAAATTAAATCTTATACATTGATGAGTCATCAGGATAAAAGGTTACAATGTAACATAAAACTGACAGGCCTACGGCATCTTTTATACATGATGATTTCTTAAGTAGTAAATATAGATCTGATTATGAGAAACGTATTAAAAAAATACTAGAGTTAATTGTAACCTTGACGGAAAATTGCGTAGGATCCCAAAAACGTCTTTATTACATGCCTGATTCACGCTGGCTTAAAAAATAATAATAATAATGAAAATAGTAAAACTTTAATCAATATTAATACTTATAGCATATAATAAATGCTTCCGAAGTTCTAAATTTTGTTTTAAAATAGCAAAATGAGAAAATTATTTATTAAAATTTCACTGAAGGATTTAAAATTTAGTAGTTTACTATAAGCATAAATTAGAAAGACTTCTTAAGAATATTTAATAAAATTAATACGCTAAAATTTCTTATTATATATAAATATGTATAATAAACGAACTAGACCGATGTAATTAACTGTATTTAATGAGAATTTTTTAGTATCAACTACACTGTTTAATAACATTAACATGTCTCATCCGAAAGAAGCATTCATTGATTTTAAAATGGTGGTTCTCGCCTTTAGTTGTTCAGTACCTCGTAAAAATGCTAAACGAACCGAAACAAATAGCTAAAAAAAACTCCCAAAAACTCATTTCCGACGTCATGTAAAGATTAATTAAAGCTTGCATTATCTACGTATCTTCATAAATTTCGAGAATACTTTATACTATACTTATTGTACGTAAATCAGAAACCGCAACAAACTTTTGAATATTTTAATGGTAACATTTAACATTAACGTCATTATTAAAAGCGTTCAACGGAGTGAAAATGAGTTAGACTCTAATTTGTTACTGCAATTCTCTAACGGTATGATAATGCTACTGAAACGAGATAGACAAACAACGTGCTTTTATGAGCGTAGGAAAGAACTAATTAGGAGATTTTTAACATCCGTAACACGTATATATGCGTGGAGATATATTTTAAACAGAATAAAATAAAAGACGAGCTTGAACAAATTTCAATTCCTACAAAATAAGATGTTCATTCTTTGTATATCAACATTGTTCTAAAAATTATATTATTATTAATAAAAAATCTTTAAAATATATTTTCTTTTTTGATGGTAATTCAATTTTTGATGCTAAAAAATAAATCCACATTTATTATCAGACTAAAATTATTTTTAAAGCTATTACAAGAATGAATCTAACTTGAAGTGGCGTTAGTAAATTTTTTTTATTATAATTTATATAATTATCCGAAGTTATCTTATCCAGATCTATTTGTCTCGACTGTATATGAAGAATGATAAAAAGGTAAGTCTTGTGGGATCGCTTTACTACCATAACGGATGGGAGATGTCCAGAGAAAGCGTATTAATCATCTGGATGAATAGTGCCTACGGCCATGTTTATCATCTCTTGCTACAATAAATCATAACTTAAAATGATTTGAAGGAGATTTTTTTTCAATTGTTTTTTAAATTATATAAGTACTTTTTCCTGAGAAATATTAAAGATCGATTGATTAAAAGAAAAAAAATTTAAATAACTTATGCCAGAAAGAATATTTAAGTAACCTTTATAAAAAATATGATGAATAATATAATAAAAATACATGCCATTGCTGTGTCCAACTAATAAATAATGCCTTAGAAATGGATCGGTGATCAAAGTTCGGATTCCCCAGAAGAATTTCACTAAAGTTAAATTTAATTTTTAATTTTTTCCAATTAAAAGTTGCAAATTTCGATTCTTTCAATTTCCATCGATAACTGAATTGGTACATTAAAATTATTACAATACGGCATAATTATCTAATCAGACTATTCTGATCTTTGTGATTTTTTGAGAAATGATTTTGACATTAATTAATTTATGTTATAAAACAGAAAATACTACTTAGAGTTATATACCATGTAAATTATTTTATTATTATTAAATTTCTGATAATATAATTTTATACAATAAACTATTTGTATGATCACAAAAAATAAGCCTAAATGAGCGAAATTAATCGTTAATGATTTCATCTGTAATTAATATATTCTCTTCACAAAAACTAAAAAAGAAAATTTTTAAAATCATTATTTTTTAATTAATCCAATTCTTGAGACAGTGATGTCATTGAACTTTGGCAGGAGCCTCTTTACTCTGTTATAATAATCTTCTTCCTTTCAAAAAAAAAATAAAAATTAATTCTCAAGTGGAGTGTTTTTTTTTCATTACATAATTAGATAAATTTCAAAGTTCCTAAACAACGTATTACTTAAAGTTTTATTAAACTGAAAGATATTTATAGTTCTAAAGTCATTAAACTGTTCACGAAAACCTCTGAACTAAAAAAAGAAAAGAGGGGGAAAAATGCTGCATAAAACAATAAAACACCTTTCACGGTTTTTCTCTTACATTAATTATCAAATATGATCTGGCATTTGAACTCATAAAATATCAGAAAATTATTTTAAAAAATCATTTAAACGACTCATTTACCTAATGATATTGCATAATCTACGAAAATGCAATCCTAGTTACATGTAGTAGATGATTCTGAATTAACTGAAAAAAAAATGCAAGTAATAATATAAATTCCCAACGGATTAATAAAAATATCTGATTATCAGAATATATTAAAAATATATTTATTGTCCCATTGAGAAAATGTGCCTACTTTTTCAGTAATTTCATCAAGACAATTTACATATTCACTCGCCTGTTTTCGGATAAAGATCAAAGCCATCAATAATTATGTTAGCCGATTAAAAAGACTGAAATATTCAGAAAATTCGTGACAGATCTATCTACTTGACACTGAAAAATAAAATTATAAGGTTTGAAAATCCCAAGCTTGTTGAAAATACAAAGGTTAACAAAATAATTAGTTGTTAAGTAAATAAAATGAATCATATCCTTGTCACGATATTAAAACTTTAGAGTCACAACATTTTTTTTACACTGAAGAGGAATGTAACTGAGTTTTTAAAAGATGAATCCAGTGTTTTTTTATTTTATTTTTAAAATTTCTCACGCCCAGAATATATATTTTAGCATTATTATAATTATTCAGATATTTTCACATTTCGGAAATATAAAAACAACACACTTTACGCGAAATATAAAAATATATCTGAAGAGTCGAGAGAAAAAAAATATATTAAAATCGTTGTATATGTTATAAAGAAAATTTATTTTTGAATAAATTAATTTAGCTATCAGGGCAGATAAATTACTTTTCTCTAAATGTTATATTAAATGAAATTTTAAAATTAATTATTATTAAAATAATAATTAATGTAATTATATACATTTTTAGGGAGAAAAAAATCAGAAATTCTCAGTAAAAAATACGGTTAATTTTTTAAATTTTGTGTGTAAAATAACTGCTTTCCGTCAAGAAAAATTTTAATTAGTTAATAACATAAGATGATGTTTAATAAAAATAACAGGAAGGGCGAAACACGTGATTATTATTTTTTATTACTATTAAATTAATTGAAAATTTTAAAAAATTTTACATGGTTGAGACAACGTTACATTCAACACGGCTTTATGTACAAGCAAAGCATTGTTTTCGCAATTTCCTTTTATAGATATCCAATAGCAGGCATTCGCTACACGTGTTATTGTTTACATCTACAGTAAGTTTATCAGGGGCTAAAGGCAGATACAAACAATAAAAATAGAATATAAATCACAAAAAAAATAATATTATTATTAAATATAAATCGTTTGTGATAGAGTAGTTTACAAAATGTAAGAAACAAATTAATGTCATCGTACAGGCGACTAAAGTTTATACGAGTATTTTTACTGACATGTAGATATATGATGTTCTCTATTATCGAGATGGAGTGTAGTTGTCTGTAGACCCAAGGGTCCCCTAAAGCAAGAGTCCTTTGAACAGACAATAGAGCATCGATTATCCGAAGTAAATGGAATAAGATACTAGACCTAAGTTAATTTGTCAAAATGTATATGGAAGAAAAAAATATATATATAGAATGTATAGGGAAAAATATAAAATTCTGTAAATAAAATTGCGAATCACACAAAGCACACTTATACACATAAAATAAACGATTTTATATAAAACTAATGAAACTTATGAATACTATTCGAGAAAATATGCTTTATTTAGACTTTATACAGTATAAATTCTAGGATATAACTTACAAAGTATAAAAATAAACAATGTAACAAGGATAAGCAACTTTCCTCCTTCGTTGTATCTTCTGACTCAGCCAATTTATCAATCGTTACGATTATTTAAAAACTCTTGCTTAATCCCAATCCATTAACATGTTATATCATCAATCTCGTCGTAATTGTAACGTTTACTGCTTTCAACTATTAACTATATTATTTTAATACCTAAATTAAACAAAACTCAATTTAGGAATTTTCTGGTTTAATATATTTTCTTGTTAAATCCTTGGTATGGAGAAATTAATCTTTCTTTTAATTGATAAAATGTCTTCCTTTAGTTTCCTTTATACAATTAATTACAGAAACGCTGTCTTCTTACAGTAAATTTTCATTATTTGATACTTCGCAGCTATTTTTGACATCTCCCATTTGTACATTAATCGATTTCGAACGTAAAGCTTTTTCCCTCCGCTCTTTACCACTCCATCTTCACTAACATTTTATTTTTTTCACTCTGTTACCTCTTTGTCCTTTTTGTCGCTTCCACATTCATGCAAAGTAGTTTCCAGCATCTTTTTTCATTTTGTCAATCATCGTTCGATCGACAAAATTTATTTTCATTTTTACCAGCTTTTTTTTCTTCGTGGATTTTTCACTTCATACTCTGCATTTTGTTTTAAAAATCAAATAAAATATAAAATAAATTCCTTCTCTTAACAAGAGGAAAAAAAGACAAAAATTTTCTTTCACATATTTTTTTTTTAATATTTATTTTCGCTTTCTAAAAAAATTCTTATTTTCAAACTATTTTTATTTTTTGCAAAAACTTAACACTTTTCTTTACTTTAAAAACATTGGTTTTATTCCCATTGAACTTGCTCATTCCTCAATTATCCAAGCTCACACTGTAAAGTTTTTTTCTTATTCAAACTTTAAATCTCTGTAGACCTACAGTGTACGTACAGTACATAATGTCGCCCAAAAGTTAATTAACGGTGTTTTTTATTTCAGATACACTGGCGAGTAAGGAATTAAACTAAGTTTAGAATTATATATATTTTTTCTTACTAAACTGATGTAAACATGAAAAAATACAACTGAATTAATTGCATCATTATTATTATTATTATTTCTTTTAAAAATATTTTTATATTAGTTAATTAAATTAACTATTGTAAAGACTAAATGCAATTAATTATCAGGCTTTTGGACCACCTCTTATATTTACCATTCTCAACCGAATTAATTATTCATTCAATGTAATTTTCGCATCATCTGAATCATACTTGAAAATAATATCCTCAAATAAACACGATTCTTCTCCATGCCGTAATGTAATAAACAAATTAAAATGCAATTCTATTAAGAACTTATTTGATTAATTAACTCGTTATAACATTAATTGTAAGATTGTATTTATTAACACAGTTAGCTTAATTATACATAATTATGCAAAAATGAAACTCAAGATGAAGTGTGTCACTATGACAAAAATTCATTTTATGTCGTATAGCTTCAAAATATACAGTACTTGCAATTTAATTGATTCAAATCAAATCGATCTAAATCAATTAAATTTCTTGAATTCACATTGGCATAAAATTGAAAACATGCCATTTTGTCCCTTCATGCTTTGTAAAACAGACCGTAAAATTTATGTACGATAAATATATGTACTGTACGATATAAAAATTTTATATACAATCGAAACAAACATTTATAAGAGTTTAAAGGAGTTAAAACTATTCTGAATATAACCTGAAGTTTTGAAATAAAGTGATATGAGAGAAGGATTTAATGTATATCCTTGACACAAAAACAATTTTAAAATATGTAGCTTCTTTTTCAACATTTTGGGAAGGAAAAAATCCACACAGACACACGAACAAGCAAAACTAAAAATATACTTTTTTTTCCTCCTTAAAAAAAGAACACTTAAAAATACAGCTTTACATTTCCATCACAAATTAAATACATAACTGTTCTCCTAGAAATTAATTTAATGTAATTAGATAAAATCAATATAATTATTAAATCGTAGATATGTTCAAGATTTAAAAAAACATTATCATCGTTCTTGTACTTTTCTCTGCCGTTTCTGGTGAGATAAATTTAATTAACAATATTTCTTTGCTTTTTAGTTGCCATAAAATGTAAACGAGATAACAGTCTACTTTGCAATTAAACCTTTTCATACTTTATATAATTTTCCTTTATTGCATTTTTATGTATAATCTATATGAATTTTTGAAATTATTTTTAAACCTATGAAATAAAATCTCTTTTTATTACCTAGTTCCACTTTAAACAATGATGTATACCGCTTCAATTTTGTAGCATAAGCCATTAAAGTTTTTCTCCTCGTAAAAAAAAACACGATTCTTAAATGTGTTCTACCCACAAACTGTAAGGTAATGACAAAATTTTAAAAAAATCTATTCATAGAATTCTATAGCATTTATAACAATGTAACAAAACATAGAAATCTGTAATTTGCATCTGAATGCTTTGACGACTTATCACCTAAGAGAGTAAAGATACCACCCGTATATCTAATTATCTAAAAACCTGCAGCTATCATTTAATAATCAGTCTGTAGGGCAAGAATCCAACTGAGTGAGTCATCATACGAGATGATCTTCATGAATATTAATTGAAATAAGTACGTAATCCATAGCGTTAATCAAGTACAAAGTGATCTTATAAATACTGTATGTGTATATATATACATACATATAGGCCTATATATATACATTATACTCCTTTGGTTCATCTGTCAAAAAATTAATTTTTGCAACGTTAAAGCTTACGTAATAGCCTTACCTTACATAAAAAAAATAATTGGATGAGTTAAATCTGATGGATATTCAAGCCGTGTCTAATTGAATAGGTTTATCTACTACTGCTGATCAATCAAACTTTTACGATTATGGAATTATTCATTTTTAGACATTTAACGATTACCAACGACCGTTTAAAGTATCAGCAGTTTTAGTTTTGTTTATAAATAAGTATAGTATTATCCGAGTAATTGTTTTTATATTTAAATTTCTTCCCTCGGTCACCGTAAATAATGATTTTTAATGTATATGAAGTAAATAAACATCTGTTCGACACAAAATTAGTTTTATATTTACATATTTATTTACATGTAAATGTATGCCATATCAAATTAGTCAAAAACATTACACATATTCAATGACCCAATAATTCTAAATCTATTCAATTTAATAGCCGCTAACTTCGCCATATTTAAATATTCGTCTTCTTTTATGTTTTGCAGTTTATAAATGTAAAATTGATATTTATAAAAGAAATGAAATGCGATTCATTGTGTGAATATTGAAATTCAAAATTTCCATTTAAATCGAAAATTGCGTACTTTATTTCTCTGACTACGTGATTTCCATTCAAAATTATTCTTTTCATAAAAGGAGATCTAGCATTATTATTATCTGGTACACGTAAGCTGAGTAGTCACAAAAAACATGTGCAACTTCCATTTTCAACGTCACGAAATATTAAAATTAATTACAAAATTTAATATATTGTAAAATGCTTTAAAATTAATAATTAAAAAATAGGAAATATTAAACATTTAAATATACACATATATATGTAAAGTCTGAGCGATAATTAAATTTTTCTCTTTTTGTTTACATTTTTAAAAAAATGTGAAATAAATAATGAATCTATTAAATAAAAGTTTCGGCAGAGAAAAATCTGAAAATATTCAAATATTAAAATATCATTTCTAAACATTTAAGTTCTACTTATAACATGAAAGACTGGAAATGCAAGTTTTAATTATGCGTACTACTGTATAAGATCAGCTAATCAAGGCTTGATTATCTATGGTTTGGTGATTCGAATTTAATATTATGGATTTCATGATAAGGAGCCTAAAATAGATAAAAGTTTCTTAAATTTTAAAATGTAAAGATTATATTAATTTGGAAATAGAATTTCGTTTGAATATGTAATTTGGATTATAATTTTGTTTTCTAATTCGTTTGATTTATTAATGTAAAACAGTTTAATACATGAACGTTTCTAGAAAATTCTTAAAATTTCATTAATGTTAATAAATCTATAATAATTTTATTACTAGATAATTTTTCTAAACCCTATTAGAATAATTGATTTTCAAGCAACTAGTTTAAATGCATAATCAATTCTTTTTTTATTTAGGCCTATCTCCGTTATAATCTTGAATATGAAAGTAATGCCTATTAAATTTTCAACTGAGATGAAAATGTATTTATTTGAATTTTATAATACATCTATTCATTTTAAAAATATTATGATTTTTACGATTAAGACGTGTAAATGTTTAATTTATTTTCTTTCCTAGCATCATATGAAAAATTTAATAATCAGGTTAATTATTTTCTATGAAATTTGGTAATGACGAAAAAGTGCACAATGTAATCGATTCCTTTATTCGTGTGATCTTTAGGCTATGTTTATACCGAAAGCAACTAGCAAATGAAATGCAACCTGAAGTGAAGTTGCTTCGTTAGAGTATGTAGAGTTGAATTTTTATGTTTTTATAGTGAGGAAACTTAAAGGAAACAGCAACGCAACTAGCAAGCTAAACGGCAACCGTAGTTGCTCTAGCCGCATGCTGTAAATAAACTGCTTGCTTGGTTTACTTGTTTCCCACGATCCACGATGTTTTATACTTTCTTTTATGACACTTTCTATTCTGAGAGCACTAAAAGAAACTTATTTTCTATCCATCGCTGGTTCGGCCATACCCGCAATGGAAGTGCCATTGTGGTAAAAGAGGAGCCAACATATTAAAAAAAAATTATAGGCCTATATGAAAAATCTGGAGAACAATCCGAACTCGAACCCGGGTCCTCCAGGTCGACTATAAGGGTAAACTCTAAAACGTATCGATAAATGTCTTCCACACAAAACGTAAGTACAATAAGACAGTGTCCTCTTCAGTTGATGACGTAACTTGCTGCAAACTGACGTTCATGCAATTGAGCACTAGTAAAATGGTGACCTGACGAAACTAGCAACTTCAGTTCAAGTTGCGTTTTCTTTGACACTTGCTTTCAATATAAACGTGGTCGTAGTATTTTATTATATATCTATCGATATCCAGTTTGTTCTATTATAAAAAGCAAACGATTAGTTTCTTTTATCATAAAATTAATCACAATTATCTTGTATTTGTGATCCAAGAAACTTTTTTGTATAAATGCTGCAAAAAATTTATGGCAACATTTATTCTTATTGACACAAAAATATTTTATTCTACCCGTTTCTAAGTTAGGTTGATTAATTTAAAAACTAGGCAGTTGATTCATCTGATAAGTTATTAAGAGAGAAAAAATTTTATAAATAATTGCAACCAAAAATTTTTTCGGATATAGATTTTAATAGAGAATCTACGCCAACCTGTTTCCGCATTTGTTTATGTTATAAAAAATCTTTTATGTCCTTTGACCAGAATCAGCAGCACACTGGCTACATAACTAATCCCAATGTTGTTCATTAGAAGTGACTAACTCAACGATTCGGTCAATAAATATGAAGAATAGAATAGATGTTTCGATCTTAACTGCCTATGAAAATACCACAGATTCAGGTCGTTTCAAACCTCTATCTTTTTCATAGCAATGGAAAAATCTTACTGGACAGCTGTCCATAACAAAATTTTATTTAACTATTGAATACAACAAGACTAAAAAAAATGTATTCAAATATAATATATTATATATATATTACAACTTAAAAGTTAATTTCTAGGTAAAATAAAATGAAACAATTGGTATACATTGCATCTTGAGTGGTGCATTAACTCGCATTAGTAAAATTAAAATCAGTCCCATAACTACGACTGAATAATTTTACTAATTATGAAAGTTAATCAGAGTGAACGAGAAGTGGAAAAAGATGCTCCGATCCGCGATTTTCACGATAAATCACGAGTCCAAATGAGATTCGAACTGGATCTCTTATGGTCACTTGCAAGTAATTTATTGCACGACCATGTCCTAGATATAAATAAAAAATTAAAGATTAATGGAGGTATTTTTATACTAATTACAAGAAAAATGCATCATAATTTCTTGCATTAATTTCCAGAATGAGTAATTATCTAGGTAAATAAATGCAAATGACTATTTTAATATATTTATTCTGTCAAAACACTTGACATAGATTACGAATTAACTTTTGTTTTTGATATTTAGAAGATAATACCAACAATATACTAAAAGAGTGTATTACTTTAATAAACTTGAATTTTCTATAAAGTACAAATAATTTATTTAAAGAACTAAATTTAAGCAATCATAATGACAGAAATTCTTTATCATTTAAGGAATAATGTCAAGGGATCCGAAATCCAACTCGACCCATAACCTCGTGTTTTTTGTGAAGTCGTTCCAGTTGTAGATTTATCTGTATCCCTAATTTTGCTAATCGTTTCTATTGCGGATCACTTTCTGTAATGGATAAAACTGGACAAAAACAAAGAAAAATGTAATCTAATGCAATTTGATGAATACGGTTTGAATTGGTCTGATGGAATAAGGCAATGGTTTTCAACCAGTGCCGTGGCACAGTAGGATGCCACAACAATACTTCAAAAGTGTTGCGAAATATAATGCTAAGCAGCTGCCATAACACTTCTTACGAGTATTACTGAAAGTATGAAAAGTGCAACAACTCTACATTGATAAAGAACATTAACGTCGAACTGCATATATATTGGGAGTCGGGCCAATGACAATGAGTAAGAAAAATTTCTCGATATCGGATTTTGAGAGGATATAAAAAATAAGGTGTATCTTTTGTGTATAGTTACTCTTAATGTTTGAATGGTACAAAGAAAATAATATGTTGTGAAAGGGACAATTTACCGCTATAAAAATACGAGACATGTCCCTCGCTGCCCCTTATGGGTCGACGCCCATAATAAAGAAGTAGGGAGTGACGCAAGAAAAAAATTATGAACTTGCGGTGCCACTATTAGAAAAAGATTGAAAAACGTGGGATAAGACAAAGTAACAAGGATAATCTATTTGCCAAGGCAAAATGTCTCCCGAGAGGACTTTCTACGAGAAACTGGTCCTTCTTAGCAGTTAGATACGTAAAGAAACGTACATTTTGTTGGTCACAGCCCATTGGTCAGGCGCGAACCCTAGACCTAAGAATGGCTTTATCCATTTGATTACTATGACACTTTCTATTCTGAGAGCACTAAAAGAAACTTATTTTCTATCCATCGCTGGTTCGGCCATACCCGCAATGGAATTGTGGTAAAAGAGGAGCCAACATATTAAAAAAAAATTATAGGCCTATATGAAAAATCTGGAGAACAATCCGAACTCGAACCCGGGTCCTCCAGGTCGACTATAAGGGTAAACTCTAAAACGTATCGATAAATGTCTTCCNCAGGTTTTTCCAAAAAAAAAAAATGTTTTAATTTACAAATCAGATTTAAAACATCTTTTAAAGCTGCATTCCTAGGTAACTCCCCATTGCGAAACTGAATCGAAAGAGAACTGGCCAACACAGGCAAAAAAAAAAAAAAGAACGAAGCCGCGTCTAAAACTATAATAAAAATCGTAACTATCAAATTCGAACTCGCATAGTCATGAAGGAGAAAGACTATTGAGCGACACCCGGCAAATTCTTGATTCTAAATGAGAATCGAATTCGCCTTCATTGATTTTACATCAAATCATTATTCTGAATATATAAATTAATTCCAATATCTTAACAAATTCACTAACAAATAAAAATTATTTCAATTGTTATTTTCTATACGATTACTTTGAGATTACAATTAAAATTTATTAAATTAATGAAGTATGTTAAAATATTGTACGTTCACTGCATACAATGATTCTGTTGATCAAATAGCCTTGTGGTAGTCAGTGGCGGATTTAATGGCGCGCGCCTGGGTCCCGGCTTCTGAAGAGTCCCGCAAAACTTTAAAAGAGTCCCTAACTTTACACTTTTTTCTAATGACACCAAGTTTGGTTTCATATGTGCAATTTTGATTACGTACAAGTTTACAAATCGGCGGTAAAACCTAACAGTATGTTTATATTCGCTTATTTTCATTATTTCATTACCATAGGCGCCGAGAGGCTGTGCTACCTCTCATCAAAGCAATAGAATCGTATTTGCTACTTTGTTCTATTTGCAGACTTACGATATATGCAAATTTGAATGTAAATTAATTTCTGGATATGTACTGTACTTGTTTCATTTACGGTTTTAAAAATAGTTTTCTGTTGGTATAAATAAATTTTCAGGTAAGATGAAATTATATTAACAAGTAAGATAAAACTAATTATAGCACCTGAATTTTCGTAGTTTATGAATAATTTTTGAATTTTAATTAATCATTAATTAATGGCACTGTAACAAAAAATCTCCTCTCTAGTATTCTAATCATTCAGACTATTAAATTATTTATTTTTCTTTTCATTAGTAACTAGAAAAATGAAACATCTATCGGGGCTGAAAAAGACAAATTAAAAAAACCGCGAGAGAGGTGCCAATCAACAGAAAAGAGTATTGATTAAATTTATAACTGGCCTGGCCATTCAGGCCATCATAATTTGAGCAACGATGAAGATGAAGAACAAGGAGTTTTCATCGGTCAACAAAAAGAGTTAGTTGAAGTTGAAAACCAAGGTATAGAAAAAAGCAACAAAGATGAAGAAAATGAGGAATAAGTCAACAGTCAACCAGGTGAAAAACCAGTAGAAAAATATATAGAAGAAAGTCCATTAGAAAATATTGAAACGCAAACGGAAAATATTCCATTCGAAGTTACACTAAAAGATATTGCTCTCTGGCCTAACATTTTATCTAAGAAATGGTTGAATTTATAATTTCAAATAAACCAAAAAATATAAGCGATATAACTACACTTAAATCGCTCTATAAACACGGCGATCGCATTTACTACAGAGGCTTGTGTAAAGAATATTTTTACAGAAAAATTTCGAATGGTGAAAAAAAAGAAAGGGCGTGGCTAATTTTTTTCCGAAACAACCAAATCAATTTATTATTACCCATGCAAAATGTTTTCGGGCTCAAAGTCTAAGTTGACTACAAAGTTCCAAAATTGGAAAAATATTAGAATAACTTTGTCCGAGCATGAAAGGTCAAAAGACCACGTCGTTCCAATGTGTACATTATACAAACGCTACGTTAAATCGCATCGATGTTCAAAATATCCAAATTACTTTACAAAAAGAAAATTATTGTAGAGAGATTCTGCGGAGAATTGTATCCACAATAAAATTCCTTGCAAGTTTGGGCATTGCTTTTAGAGGCCATAATAAGAGTACAAAATCTAGGAGAAAATGCAATTATTTGACTAGTTTAGAGTATTTGAGCGAATATGACAATTTTTAATGTTGCACTTACAAAAGTAAGAAAATCAAGGTAGCGGACATGTAAATTACTTATAGCACCAGACGTATGTTACTCAATCCGCCGTTTCTGGTAGGGAAATTCCTGGGAATCTTGGCAAATTTCTGAAGGTCGATTCCCCAAAAAAATAAACTCTAACCCCAAAAAATTTTTAAGCTTTTAGAACTTAACAAAATATTTTTATGTATGTGTTTTCAAGTAAACAGCTATTTTCATACTTGAACAAAAATATTCACTAAACTCCTGAGCATGCAAAAAAGTCCTAAAGGATCTTTTGAAATAATTTGATGTTCTCACAAAATATTCTTAATACAATATATCTACTTAAAAGTTTAATCGTCCTTAAAATATTTTTCTTAAGCATTTATATAGGCTACGTAGGCGATATTTCAAAATATTACATTGCCTTAATATTAATATTTTATAATATAATCAATATTTTTTAATATATGAGTAAACTAAAAAAAACACTCAAAATTTTAGGGTTTATAATTATTAAAACTGTAATAACTTCGTTACTTTTCACCGAATCCTAATATGTCAATTATACCATATTAATTGCTGTCCATTAAACCAACATCTACCAAAACTGAAGGAATTTTTTTTTCACGTCGAGAAAATTCCTAACAAAATTAAAAAGCCGCTTGGCTGATAAATCATCTGCACTCTTGTTTTTCTAAAGAATTATTTTTAAAAAATATTAATAGCAATAAAATTCATTTAGTTTTGAATATCGTATATCCAAATTATTAGACATAAATAAGTTATATAATCAGACACACGGTGCAATCATGCCTTTAATATACAGTATATAGGCTATATACAGCCTATATATATTAAAGGCGTGATTGCACTGTGTTAATATAGGCTGTATATATATATACAGCCTATATTAAACTCCTTTAAGTTTCGACGTGGACTGTATTTATGTTCATTAGAGTTAAATTATTATAGGGATCTTAGTATAAGGAATCGTCCATAAACTATGTAATGCTATTTTAATGTTATTGAATTATAGTACCATTCCATACTCCCGAAACGCTCCATAACACGTAGCAAATACCATCCGCAAAACTATATATACTAGATCAGTATTTCTCAACGGGGGCGATATCATCCCCATGTGGGCGTTTTTCCATGTTCAGGGGGCGATTAGTAACAATTTATATTTTGGGGGGCAAAAAACAATTTTCTGGGCGATATAGTAAAAAATTATATTAAGAATAATTAGATATTTTATTTGTTATATCATACAATAATTTAAACAAATAACATTATACTAGTCACTAGTCTATTCGATGCAGTACGAATTTGGCGTTAGCCTTGTCCCTCGGCATCGGAATTTTGAAGTGAAGGGAGTGATACTACGTAACGGTTTTATTGAAGGAGTGATACTATGTTGAAGGGGGCGACAATTCGTTAGAGGTTGAGAAACACTGTACTAGATCGACTCTTTAATTGTACTAAGGAATAAAATAATGTATTATTGTATACAGCACGGAATACAGAACATTACATTATTTTATTACTTACGTACTAAGCAGTGACATAACAGTACGGGATCGCTATGGATTGAGCTAGTAGCATTACGTAATATTTTTTAAACACCCCACCCCTTGTAAAATGCATTGTAACGATCCTCTGCATACAGGGTTTCTCATTTCCCGGTCTTTTGCTTGTCCCGGGATTCCGGGATAAAAGTGAAACTGTTTCCCAGGATCCCGGGACAAAATTAATTATTTTTAAGATATACAAAATATCATGAAATCAAATGATATAATTATTTTTCTTTTTTAAAGTAATTTAATACGTTCTGTAACCTCCAAAATCATATTAATAATGCTGTGTAAGATATAAATTAAAAATTACCTTTGAATTACGTAGAAATTTTCACAAATAGAAAAAAATTTATTAAAGTTTGCTGGAAACTGCATACAACAACAACAAAAAAAAAATGCTTTGAATTGAGTTAAAAATTAAAAAAAATTGAACTTAGATCAAACTTCTAACTTAGAAGGTAATTTTCGTTTTTTAGATAAAATATAATACAAAATATTGTGAATCTTTTAAAGATTTTAAAAAGCAAAGATGGTCAATACTCCGATCACTCAATCTAGTTCTTATTTTACTAGTTAGTAATGAAAAGTCCTGCTACCGAGAATGCCTTTTCTGATTCAATTGATGTGATTGAAATCGTGTTTAATGCATTTAAGAGAAGACAAATATTATATGTTTTTCACCTATATCCTGAAAGATTTCTATTTCGTTTTCGAGATTGCAGTACTTCTTTTGTTCTCTAGTATTCTTGATTTGTCTACCTCGACTGCTTTAATAGAAACATCATAGCAAAATAATTCGGCAGTTCGTTTGTCTTTAATAATCAAGTTAAGAAGAAAAACTTCATACTTGCAGACTTCGTACTCGTTTGTATCCTTGCCCAATTTGCACAACTTGGCGTTACGTAGTTATCGAAGCTACTGGGCATGGTTAAAAATTAAGACATCATAAGCACAATTATTCCAGATATTACAGGTAAAGAATTTTGAGAGTCCTGCCACAAATAAGCTACGTATTNGTTTGTATCCTTGCCCAATTTGCACAACTTGGCGTTACGTAGTTATCGAAGCTACTGGGCATGGTTAAAAATTAAGACATCATAAGCACAATTATTCCAGATATTACAGGTAAAGAATTTTGAGAGTCCTGCCACAAATAAGCTACGTATTGATTATTGACCATTTGTGACATGCCATAACGAGCAAAAATTTAAAAAAGTAATAAGTAGATTTAAAATTACTGTAATAAATACTATTCTAGTATTCTGACAGTTTATGAGTTAATTATACTTTCTATTTGCAAAATTTCCTCAACCTTAACACAAAATAAGAAAAAAGTGAATTTTAAAGAAAGTTGCGGGATTTCCCGGGATAAGAAAACAACCGGGATCCCGTTTGAGAAACCCTACTACATACCCATCCATATCTGCATTACGTAAGTTACCAACAGCCCCAATGTTTATAAAACATTAAATAAATTAATCGCGTTGATTGGTTACGCGAAAGATGAATACTTAGGAAAAAAATTATAGAATGTATAAATTAATGTAAATTTTAGAAGATAAAAATAGAATCGCACTGTTAAGAAACCGGATGCGCCACATTATTATCATCGGCAATAGCGAACTCTATTAATTTTTGAGTACTGTATTTCCTATACTAACATACTCTTCACAAATGTTTGTACATAAAATAATATGGCAAATAAACACTATATTAACAATAAATAGCATAATGTCTTCAATCATAAAAATAACTTTTAAAAATTTTCGAAATTTTTTCCACGCTAAATCTAAAATTTTAATGCTTTCCTCTAAAGTGGAAACTTTATTGCTTTCTTTGCCTTGTAGCAGCTACCAGCATGACTACTTGCGTTTTGGAGCCATATTTGCAAAATAATTAGCGTAACTGAAACAAAGTACTAATATACAGATAATAAGTGTTACAAACAAGAACTCTGAATTCCAAATAAACACTGATGCAAGTCCCCATGTTTAGTACAAAACAGAGAAATGAGTCTTTCCTAGGACGAGTGTGACTGAGGTGCTATGAGACCCAGGCAGCTGTAAAAATGGAAATTTGTAGTTGCATGCAACTACAAATTTCTAGTTTTTGAATTGCTAACAGTGTAAATCTGAAACATAGTGACTCATCACATGGGAAAGTCCTACTGTCCTTATCAACTAATATAAAAATTCACATTATTCAAACAACATATTAAAACTAGTATTTAATGTAACAATTTTTCTATATCAAATTTAATGATCACATAGACATAAAAGCAGTGGCAGACACAGAGGAGACCAAGGGTCCTGATATCCTCCAAAGGAAAAGGAAAAAATACTAGATAATTAGAAAGGATTTTTGAAAATTTTTTTTTGTTTACAGTGTGTTGTGTCTTTTATTTCTATACTACTTATGAATTAGCGGTTACATAAGGTGGAAATTTTATTCAATTTGCATTAAAAAATGTTTTATACATTCAACTCCACTCCCCAAGATTAAATCCTGAGTGCACCACTGCATAAAAGTATCCAAAAAACAGATCCTCAATAGTTTACCATATTAACAGTTTGTAGATAAGATCTGCAAACATCTGCTCTACAAACTGTTAACATGATAAACTGACTAAGATTGTTAAAAATATAACAAATTTTAGATCTATTAGGCAAGTAAATATATTCTGTCTATTCTATAATTTAAGATTATGCATAGCCATGTTTACTTAACAATAACATATATTTTATATCACATAGTATGCTACTTATCACTTGTTGATGGTTGTCTTGTTGATGACTTATGAATATTGCACATTTATACATGTAGCAAAAGCCATCTCTATCCTTGCTAGGCTTTGCAATCTTCTCAACATTTACAAAAATTAAAACAAAGTATCTGGAGAA
Organism: Centruroides sculpturatus; assembly: GCF_000671375.1. Taxonomy (NCBI): domain Eukaryota; kingdom Metazoa; phylum Arthropoda; class Arachnida; order Scorpiones; family Buthidae; genus Centruroides; species Centruroides sculpturatus. Next base: position 528,738 of record NW_019384620.1, on the reverse strand, counting down.
AGGCAATAACAGTTTCATACTTTCAACAAATAGTTTTATTTATAAACTCTTTCTGCCCTGTGGGCACTAAGAAGGCCTCTTTTAGCAAGCCTATTATGGGTTCAGCCAGGCCCACAATGGGGCGGATGGGTGGTGAGGGATGGGGCCTGACATATCTGAATGGACCACCCCCAAAAAATTCCTGGGGATTTTTTGGCCCATCCAGATTCAATCCTGGGTCTCCAGAGCATTAGGAGTTGCCTTGACCACTCAGCTATCCGACCATCTTTATCTGAGCTTTCAATGTTTATGAAAAACTATACCTGATAATTCTGACAAACATCCTAACGTAAACATTATATTGATACCCAAATGTTATATTGGTAACTCAAATCTTATATTGATGAGCCAACATTTAAAAATGCAATGATTATGAATATGTTTTAAATTCCACCATTATTTGCTCATTAATCTAAAACAACAAAAAATCCTATAGGCAAAAATAGTGTATATAGCATACACAAAATATCAAAACAATAGTATCTCAACACATTTAAATTTCATATATTGGCTACACTTTCCATCTTTTAAGCTAGATCAAAGAAACATAGGAATCACATGTTCAAGACTAACGGCACAAAACCTTTCTCACTAATTTCTAGCCTTATTAACTGGAGTACAAACGTTTTCGGCCTTCTTAATAGGCCTTCCTCGGGTACACTGTGGAGCGTCGGTTAGAAGAAGTTTAAATGCTGCCAATGTTTACCCAGGTGTCGTCTTACCCGTGACGTCTTCGTCGATGATAGGTATACGATACCGAGGGAGAAAAACTACATACTTTTGGTAAAGAAGGGAGGTGTGCAGATAGGATACTTGCTAAAGTTGGGGAAAAAGATTTTAGAGTAAGCGCGCTACGTACAGGAGATGCACAATCACCACAGGGGGTTAGT
>NW_019384620.1:455476-527751 GCF_000671375.1 Centruroides sculpturatus | reverse complement strand
CTTCTTACGGTAGCGTTGAATATTTACGGCCTCAACTATGACGTCACTCCCCACTAACCCCCTGTGGTGATTGTGCATCTCCTGTACGTAGCGCGCTTACTCTAAAATCTTTTTCCCCAACTTTAGCAAGTATCCTATCTGCACACCTCCCTTCTTTACCAAAAGTATGTAGTTTTTCTCCCTCGGTATCGTATACCTATCATCGACGAAGACGTCACGGGTAAGACGACACCTGGGTAAACATTGGCAGCATTTAAACTTCTTCTAACCGACGCTCCACAGTGTACCCGAGGAAGGCCTATTAAGAAGGCCGAAAACGTTTGTACTCCAGTTAATAAGGCTAGAAATTAGTGAGAAAGGTTTTGTGCCGTTAGTCTTGGAAATAGTTCTGGCTACATATGCATAGTAATCACATGTTCTCTCATTCTTTTGCACAGTTAGAAAATTTAGCTTTCCTGATACATCAGCAGTAAGATACAATAAACAAGTTAATAATTTAAATTTTATTAAATTTGCAAATACTTTTAAACACAAAAATAGATAAGAATGATTGTCTAAAACTACACTTAGAATCTTAAGCATTTATAAATATCTAAATATAATAGATTAAAAATTGTTAATCAGTGAATAAATTAATTTTTATAAATACAGAATTTTTAACAAGTAATAGGGGATAGTAGGAAATTGGTGCCATACCCAAGGAAAAATGGTCCTTACTAAATACTAATAGAGCAGACACAAAAAGTTTTACATAAACAATTTTTATGATCTGTTCTTTCATTTAGGACCCATAAAAAAATGTCCTAACATGTTTTTTCATAATTCCACAAAGAAAAAATTTGCAGGAAGACTGGATTAACCTTCAATTGGGATAATTTCTCCACACATCTTGGGTAATGCCATCATAATGTAGAGTACAGAATTACTAACAGTTGCAGTAAATTTTAGAAAAGCAATACAAATTTTTCAATATTTATCTAAATCCCAGTCAAAATAGCCAACTGCTGCAAAATAGTCACTCATATTTTCATTTTCTGACTGTTTATCATCTAAAGTTTTATATATAAGTGTCTTGTGTCTTTGATAAAAGAATGTTTGAGATTTTTCAGATCCAATTATATTCGAAGTCATTTTTTGTGTTAGAGTCATAATAACATTATACTACAAAATTTTAAAAGGTTTCAGTATCTCAAGGCCTCCTACAAACTTTATCAAACCTCTCCTTTTCAGTTCTTGTGTTAGTCTTTGTGTAGTTATTTTGCTCCTTCTATTGATTTTGTGTTAAGTAATAAAGCATATCAAATATTTTATAGATACTCAAGTTATACTACAATTATTAAATGATAAAAATGAAACAATAGACTATCAAAAGGTGTCCAAACTATGATTGGCAGGCAAAATTGTGCATAAGTTGTAGATAGACATGTCACAAATATTTTGTATATATTCCATATGTATATATGTTGATATATGGAATACATACAAAATATTTACCTATAACTTTACGCACAATTTAAAAAAATAGCCTATTTCTATCATCTATAGGTGATATGTCAAATACATTCACAGGCCAAATTTGGCCCAGGGGCCATAATTAGGGCACCACTGGGCTACATGATAGAAAATAGAATTCCACTAGAATAAACTTGTATTTGGATGCTGAATTGTTGAACAAATGACATGTTTTCACTAAAATTTGAATGTTTTACAGTTTGCATCCCTGTAAAATTCAGTTTTTAAAAATTCCCAAAAAAATTGAAGTAACCAAACTGGTAACATACTTGATTCGATGGAGTCAAAAATGACTTCAATAGTTTACTTATTCCAATAATAATAATTAAATGAAACAAAAGTGAAATATAGTCTATTGTAATTTACTATGGAGAGTTTTAAGAAAAGAGAATAATAATAATAGTAGAAGCAGTATATCAGAAAATAATCTTAAAATTAAAATAAGTGGAGTCAAAATATCTCAATGCATCAACAGCAAGTTAAAAAGATCTAAAATAAATATATAAACTTTTATAATGTAGCATCAATTTTAAATAAAAAAATGTTACAATATTAGCCATCATCAGGTTCAAATATGGATGTTCAAGAACATTCCCAAATATTATATTCAAACTTACTGACGGCTACTAATATAATTAAAAATGTATTTATGTTATGCATAAAAACAATAAATTTACAGGTTTTTATATATCTGTTAATGCAGAACATAAATTATCATACTTTTTAAAAATACAGTAAGACCCCACTTAACGCTGCCTTGCTTAATGCTGATTCAATATAACGCCATCTGATAGAAGCCTAAAACACGCTCAAAATTTACACCGATTTAAATTATTGCGACATTTTATTGATTCATACATAATACGATTATTTACGAACATGAACCAATCAGAAAAATGTGGCAAAAAGGTGTACTTTCTTTAAATCTATGTTTGTTTGGTGCAATTTTGGAAAAAATATATCATCATGGATACCTTAGGCAATATCGGCTTCGCTTGGCAAGAATTAACTGATAAATGCACAAACGAAATGTTGAAGAAGTTATGGCTGAAGGTATCCAAGAATTCTCAACAAGAAGAGCCTAGCTCTGTATCGTTAGGTTGATCAAACTCAACCTAATCGATACATCAGGACTAGGAGATGTAGACGAACAGGATATTGAGGAGTTACTGCAGATTTCTGGTGAAAGCCTTACAAACGACAACCTTCAAGAACTGGAAGAACAAGGAATCCATGTAAAACTGGAAAACAGTGATTCTGAAAACAAAGAACCCAAAAAGTTTCTATACAGATTTCCTTAGTAAAAGTTTTGTAACAATAACCAAAAGCATTAATCAAATTGTAGTGAATGATCCAGATTTTAAAAGGAGTGCAAAAGCAAAACATGGCATTTTGGATGTGATCTTCTGCTACTGACATTTGCTTAAGCAAAGAAAAAAGCAACAAATGAAACTTCACAACTTTATTGCAAAAAAACAAGAATTTCAGAAAAGTCAGGACCTTTGTCACAAAAATGAACTATTAATATAGAAAAAATTAACTAATTAATATATTATTATACATTTCTGTGTGCATATGTTTATGTGTTATTTAACATATATTATTATACAAATTAATATAAAAATTACTTAAAATTAAAGTAAATTTTTTTTATTTTCAGTTGCATGTTCTCCTATCCCTATTTACTCTATGTTAAAATGACCTCGTTTAACACTGTTTTGTTTAGCGTTTTGTCGTCTAGGAACGCATACCCTGCGTTAAGTGGGGTCTTACTGTAATATCAAACATTCACTCATATATAAAAATTTAATGATAAAATAATTTATAATGTTCAGTAAGATTTATGATGCAACCTTATTTTGATAGAAATTAAAAATACATCTACTGAAATAGAATCATTATTGTTATTTAGATTTATTTTGAAGAATGATAACAAGCTTGTCTCTCTTCTTTTTTCCCCCCTATAAATTTTAATCTTATAGAAATTTTTTTGATATTTCCATATCTTAGCAATTCCTCTGGCAAAGTACAGCATCTACCAAACTCTGGCATCTACGAGGGCTGTTTGGAAAGTTCACGGCCTTGCCTATATGCAACGCAGCAATCAATTTAATTTTTGGCGGGAATAATTCAGCCATCTATGCTAAAGATACGATACCAATTTCTGCTTGATTTGTCGTAAAGTTTTGCCACGACAGCTTAGCAGATAGTCAGTGTGCACATGCTTTGTCAAAAATGGAGAAGATGGAGACTCGTGCGGTCATAAAATATCTGACGAAAAAAGGGTTGACCCCATCTCATATCAAAGCTGACATGGATGAAGTTTTGGGAGAGTCTGCTCCTTCGTATACCACTGTGAAAAAATGGACAGACCTTTTTAAATCTGGCAGAGAGAGTGTGGAAGATGACCCTTGCAGTAGATGGCCATCAACTGCTGTCACTAAAGAAAATATCGACAAAGTTCACGATTTGGTGTTAGCAGATTGCTGTTTGAAAACGCATGAGATAGCTGAGACAACGGGTATCTCTGTTGACCGAGTGCACCACATCCTAACTGAAACGAAGGTCTCAGCAATGTGGGTGCCATGTCTGCTGACTGCCAAGCAAAAATGTGTTCGCACTTTGATGTCAAAGGAGTGTTTGGACTTCTACCAGAAAAACCCACAGGATTTCTTGCATCAGTTTGTGACCACTGACAAAATCTGGATCCATTATTACACTCCTGAAACAAAAGAACAGTCGAAGCAATGGAAATACCACAGTTTGCCACCACCAAAAACGGCAAAGGTAGTTCCATCAGCGGGGAAAGTGATGGCCTCAGTTTTTTGGGATGCTAAAGGCATCATCTTTATTGACTACCTAGAAAGAGGAAAGATCATCAATGCTGTCTATTACTGTGAACTTTAGGAAAAACTGAAGAAAGAAATCGAAGAAAAAAGGCCACACTTTGAAGAAGAAAAAGGCTCTGTTCCACCACGATAATGCACCTGCACATTCTGCCAGAATCACTGAACAAAAGATAAATGAACTTTGCTTCCAATTAGTTCCACATCCACTGCATTCACCTGATTTGGCCCCCAGTGACTTCCACCTTTTTCCAAACCTAAAAATATTCTTGTCTGGAAAGAGATTCCACTCAAATGACGAAGTCATCTCTGAAGTGAAAGAGTATTTTGCACACCTTGACAAATCAACCTATTGAGATGGCATAAAAAAGCTAGAACATCGCTGGAATAACAAAGGAGACTACATTGAAAAATAAAAAAAGTTTTAACATTATTTTGTTTATTGTTCTATTTGAGGCCACGAACTTTCTGAACAGCCCTCGTACCAATTTTATCTGGGTTGTTTGAATCATTCTTGTATATTATTAGCAGTAAAGACAAATAGCAATATAAAAAGAAAAGCTTTGTTCCAAATTGCAATTTCAAAGTCATACAGGAGCCCAATATAAGTTTTTGTCTATTTCCACATGAAAAAACAGATGATTATTTGGAAATTGGTCGGTTATATTTATGAGCTTCTCCAAATTCTGCAAGAGTGGATTAGACTGTTAAGAATTGACAAAAGTTTCCTGATTGTCCAGCTTTACATGAAAAAGTTACATGTCAATTTTAAAGTATTTTTTTTAAAGTTTAAAATGCCAGTAATTTTTTAGGGCCAGATTTAGCATTTTGAGATCCTAAGCTGAACTCTGTAAGACCCTTTATAACCCTTCACAACTTTAGAAGTCGATCATAAAAAGAAAAGAATTAAATCAGACTATGTCTGATTTAATACAGATATTAGAAGAAAAGAACATAATACAGATATAAATAATACAGAAAAGATAATACAGATATAATTCTTACATCTATAATTCTTAATACAGATATTGGAAGAAAAAGACATGAGGTTTCACTAGTCTTATGTTTTATAACTGAATTTAATTAAAGACTATGTTAATTCTTTTTTAAAAAAGTTAATGAAATAATACACAAAATAAAAAGTAAAGTATATTCTGTTGGTTTGTTAAAAAAAATTTATGACAAAATTTGACTTAAATTTTCTTTTTTGTGGAAATGTTTGAGGCCACCTGAAATTCGAGGCCCTACACAACAGCTTACATAGTGTACTTGTGAATCTGGCCCTGATAGGACAGATGTTAAAGCTGATGTTTTTAACACAAATATGTATAGAATAATCTCGCTCATTTGTTTCGATACCACATAATGATGTGTCCCACTAGCAATAATTGTCCTCCTTCTATAAAATTTCTCAATAAACAGTTAGAAGCAGCATATATCATTATATTGGACAATAATATATGATTACTTTTACATTACTAGTTACCAGTGTTGCCACCTTTTCAAAATTGCTGACCCAGATGTTTTAAAATTAGGATGTTATATCAAGGCATGCACATTGTAGGAAACCATATGAGGCATATGCAATGGCTGCCTTCAAATTCCATCAAAATTTTTTACATTGTAAAGAAAAATTCTAAAACATTCAGGACAAAGACAACAAGAATAATTTATTCATTTTAGTCTTTAATATTTTGTATTTTTACAATGTATTTTATAAGAATAACTATAGTTTGAATTGAAGACACATTGATATAATGGAAAAAAGTTAACTCATGGACATTAAAAATATATTCCAAGTGTAACTTGTGTTACTAAATTTTATCTTCTCCTCTGTAGTTTTGTTTTGATGATATAATATATCTTTTCCAAAAAGGAGGTGTTAAAATTTCCATATGTTTTTGGGGGATGAAGTAGAGACCATATTTGGCCACCAAGGGGGAGAGAGGGTTTAAACTTTAGTTAAAGTAGAATGCATGGTTAATGCCTAAACTCTTAATAATTGCACTAACTAGTTGAATGTAAAACAGAGCAACCACCACTAGAATGATAAAACCAACTGACCATTCAAAAAAACAAAAAATAACCATCATAATTATTATTCAATTGGCCAGCAAAAGTTTATTTCGGAGAGTTTTTGTAAAATTCTTATGAACCAGCTTGACTTGCAGTAGTCAAATCAATTTTTAGTTTGTTAAATTATAAATATCTGTTTTATTAAAATTGGATCTGACAATGAGACATAAATAGTCTCAAAAAAGTCTTATCAAATAACAAACTGACTCCTTGAAATTTATTAGCATTGATATCTTATTGATAAATTATTATAGTCACTCCTCACTTAGTCATAGGAACATAACTTGGTCATTAAGTTAAGTAAATTGGTCATTAAAAAAGAGGAGCTTAATCATTTTAATTTATTCTAAATAAAAAAAAAGGTCTAAAGCAAACTCCAACTTGATAACTTTGTTTTAACTTGCATCTCTTACATATTACAGAACATAAAAATACAATCAGCAAAAATTTTAAAAATGATGTACCAAAAAAAATTAAAGTTCATTCATAAAAAAAAAAGACATTCAGATTAATATTTTATTCATTGAATCCTTCAAATGGGATGCACAATAAAGTAAAAATTTATAAACAAAACATGTAGTCTTGGAGATTGCAAATGCTTTGTGTATAGATGGCCATAACCCAATGCCTAAAAAAGGTGGATACTGTTGGGGGAGGGGTAACCCTCATGCACCCTGTTTACTCCCATGTTTTCTGTTTTCTTATACATACTTGTATAAATGAAAAGCAGAAATATAAATTTGGCAATGCCTTTGAGACTGTCAAGTGAGCTGGGAAAGATGTTGGTATTGGCACTTGGGTCAAAGCAACTTGAAAAGAAAACGTCTCTTCTTCTAGATCAGTGTTTCTCAACCTCTAACAAATTGTCGCCCCCTTCACTACAAAATCCGATGCCGAAGGACAAGGCTAACGCCAAATTCGTACTGCATCGAACAGACTGGTGACTATATAATGTTATTTGTTTAATTATTGTATGATATAATGAATAAAATATCTAATTATTCTTAATATAATGTTTTACTATATCACCCAGAAAATTGTTTTTCACCCCCAAAATATAAATTGTTACTAATTGCCCCCTGAACATGGAAAAACGCCCACGTGGGGGCGATATCGCCTCCATTGAGAAACACTGTTCTAGATGATCAGCAACAGTCTTCTTCCAAATTTTAATAACTCCAATCACCTCCACCTCACCCGCCACACATGCAACTTCTGTCCAGTTAAAAGGAGAATTTTGTCGAAGTCCAAAGATGATTGGTTAGACTTTTCATCACTGCCATGCCCTCATTCAATAAACATTTGTAAACACTCTTTGGCCTCTTAATGAAGAAAATGGGCAAAGTGCCACTAGGTCAAAGTGGTGTGGGCCATCTAAAAACATTAACCAGCTTCCTCAATTCATTTGAAGTGACAACTGAACTATTTTTATACACATTTTTCATCACACCTCAAAAAGGAGGACAAATTGATGTCTGGCACAAGGCGATGCCGATGGAAAACAGAGTAGTCAAATGCCTGAGAATCCGGCTAAAAGCCAGATGTCCGGCCACCCTATTTGTTTAACAAATACTGACCAACTATGGGAACTACACTAAGACTAAAGAAGGGGATTCCCCATGCTGGAGAGTGGTATATAAGTTCAAGCAGTCATTAAACACATGTCATTAATTTAAGTGAAAAATGGTTGTATTTTATTTATTCTTTATTCTCTATTAGATAAAAATTTCTCAAAAATATCGTATTAAATGTTTTAGACATATTTGATTAGAAAAATATTAGAAATCACTCATGATATATTACAAAATTAACAGCACAACTGTCTATTAGTATTACAGAACAGATTTATTTATTCAATACTTTTGACAGTTTAAAACTGTCCTCTTCAGGCAATATCATTCACAGAGAACAGAATGCTACAAACCATCAAAAGTACTTGTATAAATAAATCTTTTCGGTAACACTGATAGACAGTTGTGTTGTTAATTTAATAACACTGCTTGACATAGTGTGTTTTTAATCTTATAAAACATGCATTAGTTAGTAAGAGACCTCTTACAATTTTATTGTTTCAGGAAAGAAAAAAAAAATCAAATTAATAATAGTTTATAAAAATTAAAATGATCAAAATTCAAATTAATTGATACAAGAAACACATATTTGATGAGAAAAAAGCTGAAAACTTTTAAATAGTAGTATCAGTTATCAAATTATCAGCAGCTACTACATCAAGTTAACTCAGATGGCAAGGTTTGAAACTGACTTCCCAAAGATTAATAGCTTGAATCAATCACCTAGCAGCTACCTTTTCCATCTTGACATTTTAGTAAAATAAAATTATTTTCTGTCTACTCTCAAAAAACCAATCACAGAAATTTTATATACAGTGGAACCCCGGTTAACGAACGTCCTGGTTAACAACCAAATCAGTTAACGAACCCTTATTTTGCAAAAATTTTGTCTCTAACGAACAAAATTCGGATAACGAACGTAACGGTATTTTGTGTCAAATTTTAGTTGGTGTTAGGCATGCGCGAGTTAAGTATTGCTTTTCCGAGTGTTTGTGCTATACTTCTTTTTTTCAGTTTTGTGATTTATATATTTAATCAATATGGCATCCAAGAAAGAAAAAAGTCATAGTGGCAATAGAAAACGACAACGCAATATGAACGACAATGCGCTATCGCATTTGAGAAAAATTTTGATTAAAAGAGTAAGACAATCAACTTTAGATCAATTTCTTGTTCCTTACAAAAAGTTTGTTTGTTTTGTTAAGTTATGGCAACGCAACACTTGGGCGATCTGTCTAGGGAGAATGCCTTCTGGGAGGTGTTTTTAAGAGAAACTGGCCCCTATTTAGGCGTTACAGACGTGGATAAAACTCGGAAAACTCCACGTGGCCAGCCCGTTTGAGCGAGGTGAGAGCTCAAGAATGAATTCCCCGTGTTCAGGTTACGAAGACCGCTTAGCCACTGATGGGCTTTCTTACTGAGAGAGACTTCGACTCGAAGAATTTTCCAATGAAGTGCTACCCGTTATTTTTTGGAGGGGATTCCCCTTCTAAGCATTAAGGTTCGTATATCTTCACTTTTCTGCCATCAACTACAACAAACGAAGGTATGTACAGTGCTATTTTATTAAACAAAGTTTACCTGTTTGTTGCTGTAATGATAGATACTACGTTTTCTTACATTTTCATCAAAGAAAATCTGCTGTATATTACAAATAAAATTACAAAAATTTCGGAAACTAGAACGGATTAATTGCATTTGCATTAATTTCTATGGAAAAAATTGCTTCGGTTAACGAACAATTCAGTTAACGAATGGAGTCGTGGAACGGATTAAGTTCGTTAACCGGGGTTCCACTGTACTAGGGAATGTCTACAAACTGCATACCCCAGTTGATGGGGGGAGGGGGTTTGTAGACATTCCTGTTGTAGTGGTCCAAAGTAGTCAGTGGCTACTGTGGATCACTACAATAGGAAGTTGGTCTTGATCCTGTCTTTTAGCCTAGACTCTTCTTAAAAAATTCTTCTGAGTTGCAGTATATCCTATTATCTGTTGAAAGTGTATTATGGATACAATGCCATGCATATGGAGGGGATTATAGTATCAGGAAAATATTAGCAGAAACAATGTTGAGTATCAATCAGCAATATTGATCAAGACAGCATGTGCAACTCTATGTAGTTGCACAATTATAATTACAGTGTTTACATGGTCCCTCTATGGGACAACAGATTTCAAAGGGAATTAGTTTATATTGGGTCCACAAAATGCTCTTTAAATAAAAGATTGCAGGAACACAAATACAACATCCTTAATAAACGGCACACCACCACCCTATCAACTTATGCCACTGAACCCAGCATAAGAGCTGACCTACATGAGGCCAAACTGATCAAACTTTCTCACCGGGTGGAACACCTGCGAAATCTAGAGGCACTGGAAATTTACAAAGCCGGGTTATTCACCAATTGTATTAACGCTAATGATGCGGTCAATGTGTTGCACGCTTGGAAGTATTGCTATGAGGTAGCGGGCGACGCCCACTCCAGCAGTTAGAGACCACATCCCCATTTGGTGTATTTATTTATATATATTTATATAATTGTATGTATTACATATGCCATTCCGTTGCCATGGCAATGCACATGCATAAATGTATTCTTTTAAAATCCGTTTGTGCTGTTCCATTTTTCAAAATAATTTCATAATCATTGTTCTACGCTTGCACTGGTTCGAATCAAACTAGTTTTTAAACCTGATGAAGACTGAAAGTACGGTCGAAAACGTTTGTTTACTATTACAGTGATGTCTCAGTTATACGACTCTAAGGGACCAATGATAAAAGTTGTGTAGGTGAGAGAGTTGCACATAAGAGAGATTGACTAACTTAAATGAAAAATGTTAAAAATATAACTGTAATTGGTGTGAAAGCATAGATCAAACAGAGGTTGAATAGCATAAGTGGCAATGCATCTGCTCAGTAAACAGGAATTGAAGATTTAAGTCCCACTCTGGACCAATCTTTTCTTCAAGAATATTTTAAAATTAACTAATTTAATTCTAATTATTAAATTTAATACAACATGGCAACTTAATCAGTTACCTTTAGTCTAAATTATATAATATCTATATATTTAATTAGCTAGATTATTGCCCACAGAATCTAGCATTAACATTTACTTTCTAATGTATTTTCATTGATATAATTACTGTTGATTTTGAATACGTCATAAAAATATCTGAAAATTCAAAAACATCCTGAAATACTTGAATACAAAATGACAAAATAAAACCACATATCTATGATCACTATCTTTTCAATTATATAATAGGCCTATTATATTTATTTCATTTATTTTTCTCTCAATAGAACAATGTGCAATACATTAATTACCTTTTGCTAATTAACAGACATTAAATGAAATATCAAAGTTTACACACAAAAAGAATTTTAAACACAAATATAATACAGTAGAAAATATTTATTAACTATTTTATACAGTTTAAATATATGATATATTTTCTGAAAACATTTAATAAATAAATTATCTCTCTTTTTTCAAATAACTTCATATAGCATAATTATATGTGTAAATAATTGATCTGCTATAAAAGTTTAACCATTTTAAAAATTTAAATACTTTCACAATATGTGTGTCAGTTTGTCATCCTCCAAAGTATTTTTTATAGTAGGCATGACTAAACTGTGGTTATTAGTGGCTTGCCACTAATTATAGTAATTCCATGAAGTCAAATATTTACCAGTATCTTAAATAACTAGTAATGAAAGAAAAAGTCATAGACTTCTCAAATGGCATATAATTGTTAATCCTTCATGTAATTACACTATCACAATAACAAACAAGTAACCATTAAATAAATATAGATTCCAAAAATAGAAGCTTTTGGACAACTTTGTTCTTTCTGTGGAATTTTATGTATTTTCATGAAGAAGGTCATTCAAAAGGACTGAAATGTTAAGATGATTAGTAACTATAAGTTAATGCATATTTAATAGTTACGTGTTTGGCATATAATTGTGTCACTGTTACAGAATTTATTAACTTCCAGTCAATGTTTGTGTTACAATAAATGTAAGAAATGTGTAATATAACAAAGGTCAAAATGAAACTTTTATTTATTTATACAACCATATAAATCACAACTGAATGTGGGTCTGTGACCTCCAAAACTTTGAATTTATAGAATGCAGGTCCTGTGATCTGTAAAGTTGGTTGTTCTACAGCAAATAAAATACAGTGGTACCTCAGTATACGTCTGCTTTAGAATACGTCCAATTCAGAATACATCCTGTTTGGAAGAAACAAATTTTGCTCGGTATACGACTTTTGTTCAGTATATGACTTACTTCAATTATACGTGTCATCTATGAACAAGTAGCACTATCGGTGTACTAGGCCAGACTAGACGTTCGCAGTGCCACAGTTTATAACTTTGTTAAATTTCTTCTGATTTTAATTTGTAAGTAAAATTTTATTATTTTTATTAATCATAAATTGTAAAAAGGCAAATGAAAAGCAACAGAAAACTAAAAAATGACTAGAATCACAATGGAACTGAAAAAAGAAGACTGTTGAGAAATATGAATGTGGCACGCGTGTTCGAGATTTTAACTGTTGCATACCGTATTCCGAGAACGACGATATTGACAATCGCAAAAAATAAAGACATTATTAATTAAATCTGCTAACATTGCGAAAGAGGTTAAATCAATTTCTAAATAGAGATCGAAGACATTAAACCATGTTAAGAAATTGCTTTTGCTTTGGATAACTGAAGAACAGTGTGCTAGAGACAGCGTATCAGAAGCAATTATTTGCGAGAAAGCTAAAAAGATACATGCTGATCTCATGAAAAATCAAGCAGGAAAGCGAGGTGTTTAAAGCCAGCCATTTTTTTCATGAGAACGGATTAATCATTTTTACATTACTTCTTATGGGGATGGTTGGTTTGGTATACGTCCAATTCGGTATAAGTCCAAACAGCAGGAATGGATTAAGGTCGTATACCGAGGTTCCACTGTAATTGTTTTCTTCAAGGAAGGAGAAAGTTCTACAGATGAAAAGCTTGTAACATACATAATATTAAATATTTTATTTATTTTCTTATATTGCATTTACATTTTTCTATCTTTATGACTATTTTTCAATTCTTCAACTTTTGTATTTAATCTTGGACAAGCATACAGAATAAACTGGAAAATGATGAAATTTATATATACCAGTAACTTCATGCAAAAATTTTTATGTAAACCACACTTGTGCTCAAAAATTAAGCATAACTGTCCAATGTTTCATTAAAAAGCATAAGTTTATGTAAAATATACAAACTCCATAAATACAACAGTAGCATGGTATTGTTTTTATTGCAATTTAATTATCAAGGGCTGTTTGTTACTGTTCTGTGACACTGATAATACCACAAAAACAATTTCATGAAAGATAGAATTATTGGAAGGCTAAAAGTAGGCTAGTTGTAGACAAATGTATCCAGAATTCTGAATATAGTACAGAGCATCAAATCCAGACTTTAGGCCAGATTTCACAGAACAGATCAACTAGAAAGTGGATGTAAGGAAACACCACCCCTCAACAGCACTCTATTTGATGTTAGCAGTGCATTGTAACAGAAGAATGTCTTGTAGTACTAAGTGAGCCACCAGAATTTTTATTGAGCTATATTAAGACTAACTAATAATCATATACAAAGCAATTTGGCAAGAGGTAGGCAGACACCACCTCATGATAAATTTACTAATTAGAAATATTATATAAAATGTCAACCAAACAACAAAACTCCAGTTTAAAAATGTAAATTTAATGGAAAACAAATGTTTTTGATTGCCTTAAGTAACCAACCATATCAGGTTTCTTCAGATTGATTTTTAATCTATCTTGGATATTAACCTGTTTGGCATCAATCTGAAGAGACACTATCACGAGAAATTCCTTGGATTCTAAGTTTTCAGGTTCCCAGGAGTCAGAAGCATATCAGATTATAGAACTATTCAAAATAAGAATAAAAATTTAGAACAAATAAGTTTAAAGGTCAGACTGTTTTGGTTAAAATTAAAAACTGACTTTAAACAACAATGCCCATGCTTTCAAAGTGTGTTATTATCCTTAAAATTGATGAATGTTTTCTTTCTTAAGTCTTGTAAATTTCTAATTTCTCTAGATGTCTGAGTTGGTTACAATTACACCACATGGGCTAGTTTAACCAAATCAAACGTCTGGAAAATTAGAAATTTACAATGCTTACATTCATCTGTTTTAAGAATAACAACACACTGAAAGATGGACATCAATATTTGAAATCAGTTTTAATTTTAACCAATCAGACATCATTCTGACCTTTAAAATTTGTTCATTCCAAATTTATGTTCTTTCTAGCAACATGTGCCCAGCATTGCTCAGGTTTTTGAGAGGGTGTTAAATTGAGAAACCGTGATAAAAACAATGGTCCTAGTAACTAAAATGTGCATTTACTGACCCGAGTATTTATAATAATGAAACTGTAAGAAACAAAAGCTTGCTCAGGTTTGTGGGACAAACATAAAACATCATTCTCTTTCTTATGCATAACATTGGTAATTCAAATTTCACAAAAACATTACTGGTGCTTCAACCTAATGATCTAGGTTATGAAGTGGTAGCCAGCTGGTTTCAAAGAGTTTAAAAACTCCACTGGCTACATTCAACAACACATTTGTTTTTAGATGGCAATACTGCTTTCTCATATATCCATTTGTGGTTTGTGTAGTAAGTGCTTTCAAATTAATATTCAGATCTTCAGTGAATTTGCCATCACCAAGATACAAAAGTTGTTTAGCAAAATTCTCTGCATATCTGTCTCCCAATATATGGACCAACATGTAAAGCAGTGTTTCTCAACCTCTAACGAATTGTCGTCCCCTTCAACATAGTATCACTCCCTTCACTTCAAAATTCCAATGCCGAGGGTCAAGACTAACGCCAAATTCGTACTGCATTGAATAGACTAGTGACTAGTATAATGTTATTTGTTTAACTATTGTACAATATAACGAATAAAATATCTAATTATTCTTAATATAATGTTTTACTGTGAAAGTTAAAGGTGTACGAGACAAATCGTTCCAACGAATATCAATTAAACAATAATTTATTACAACAGGGATTAACAGGTATACAGAGATGCCCGTCAGAGACAAATACACGAATATACAACAGGTCTCTACTCTCGTCCGGAATCTTACAAAATTTTAATTACCACGATATAGGGTCTAATCACTAACTTATAATTAACTTATATCTAACTTAATCTAATACTATACTAATAAGAGGAAAAAGAAGGAAAGAAAGAAAAGGTCTACCGGTAGTTATCACAGGAGGTCCTGATGGTGGTTTTCGATAATTGCGGGGGTTTTCTCGGCCGACTTTGGTATATTAAACATTCCTAGTATGAAATTTGGCACTTAGTATTCGTAGACTACTATCTCTCATCAATCAAGTCGCTAGTCCCTTTCTCTTCTCTTTGGACTACGCTAAACTTCGTACATTGGGCTGGTTCTTTGTCTTAAGACTGACTTATTGTCCCGACGATATTTCCTTAACCCTCTCTCCTCGTCGTCCAGGCAAAAAGTGTCCTTCTTACCCCTTTGTTCACCTTGTGTACCCCACGGGCAGGGCCGCGCCCTGTTCACGTCGGTAAGCCACCAATCAGGACCCACGAAATTCCCGCTCCTGATCGGGTGACCGGAAATGGTCATTAGTAGAAAGAAGAAGGAAGGGAAAGAACAAAGAAATCTAAATCTAAATACTACAACTATGTATATACAAAATGGCGGACAGCCACATTACTATATCACCCAGAAAATTGTTTTTCGCCCCCAAAATATAAATTGTTACTAATTGCCCTCTCAACATGGAAAAACGCCCACATGGGGGTGATATCACCCTGTTGAGAAACACTGATGTAAAGGAACAACTTTTTAACATAATTCCATGTTAAAAAGTTGTCCCTTTAGATGATGATACCTTTAGACAGGCATTAAGCTAATCAGCAGCTTTTGGCAGGTAAACTAATCTATAATCAACAATCCAAAAACCAACAACAATTAACACTTATCATTTTTGCTAACAGATGGCACTACATGTAAAGGATACAGAATCTATATACTAACTACCCCAATATCTGGTAGTAGTATTTATTCAAGATGTAAATAAAATTCATACAAACTTTGGTTCAGATCAGTTTAAGAATAAAGATTTTTATAAAGGACAAACCAACAAGAATTGATTTTTATACATATAAATTTATAATAGTTTTGTAACCTGATGATTATTGCTTAAGGTAATTACAATGAAATTTGTGTAAACTGGAATTGCACATAACCAAATATTTCTTTCAGGTTTAGCAGGTTAGAATATGGAGAGAAAAGTTTCTGTTTTGAACAAGTTTTTTTTTTAACATAGAAAATCACTCCATTCCAAAGAATTTTTTTCTGTTTAGGCAAGTTTCCTTTATATTGCATTTTAAACAGGTTTTACTGTAGAAACAAATTAATATCATGAGATTGCAGCTTAACTGCCTACCTCTAGACAAATTGCTTTGTATCTGATTACTAATTAGCCTTAATATGCCCCAATAAAAAATCCAACAGACCATTTGGTTCCAAAGGTGTTTCTGGTTGTTGTTTATGTAATTAGAAGAATGCCTAGTAGGCAGCTCTCTGCAGAGTTGTCTATGATTATTGGTATAAATCACACACCATTGGTGTCTACAGGAGACTTCAGGCAAATGGGCTTTGACAGCTACTCTATTGTGTTCCACTGACCATTATGCACAGAAGACCCCATTTAAGATAATGTCAAGTATATTGACATTGGACTTTAAATTAATAGAACAATGTTGTTTACTAACAAGAATAATTCTGTAAACTATAACTGTAGAATGACTCTCATCAGATCAATCTGAAGAGCAAGGAATTTAATACAGTCCTTGATAGTAGAAAATACCTGTGTTGTCTGAAGATATGCATAAAGCATAATGAAACCTATCACAGATATGAGATAGTTATTTTTATTGATTCCAAATCCTTTCTTTCTGACATAAAAACTGCAATAAATCTCTCCTAACTTTGGAATTGAGATGATTGAATTTTGTCATAGAGTATCCTGAATAACACACCTTCAACTGCCATATATCATCAAGCATCATATATGTTATTGCAATGTATCAGGTTTAGTAAGATGTTTATATTTATGAGTATCCTGAATTTTTAACTGTTGCAAAAACCAACTCTAATTCACCATCTACTAGATATTGTGAGATACGAGGGTAGGCTGAAAAGTAATGCACACATGCTTGTAGAACACAAACAAAAGCAAATATCAAGATCGGGCAAAAAGTACATAAAAGTACAATTTTTAAGCTTCAAAATCATATATTTATTTTTCAACATAATCACCATTAAGGTTAACACATTTCTCCCAACGTGTAACAAGTTTTTTCATTCTGTCACTGAAAAATTCTTCCGACTTGTCTCGAATCCAGGACTTGACATCTGCCTTCACCTCATCATCCGAGGTGTAATGATTACCCTTGAGGTCTCTCTTGAGCAGAGGAAAAAATAAATAAAAATTGCAAGGCACAAGATTAGCGGAATAAGGAGGGCATGGAATCGGTTCAAACGTCAGTAAAACACTGACGTTTGAACCGATTCCTCTCCAGTTGCGTGCTAGGTGTGTGGACAAGTGTTGTCATGTTGCAAGATTATTGGCACCAGGTGATTATTTGATGTGTTAGAGGCAGCCTGGTGCCAATAACCACACACCTAGCATGCAACTGGAGAGGCTCTGCAAAACACTGAAGTTTGAACCGATTCCATGCCCTCCTTATTCCCCTAATCTTGTGCCTTGCAATTTTTATTTATTTTTTCCTCTACTCAAGAGAGACCTCAAGGGTAATCATTACACCTCGGATGATGAGGTGAAGGCAGATGTCAAGTCCTGGATTCGAGACAAGTCGAAAGAATTTTTCAGTGACAGAATGAAAAAACTTGTTACACGTTGGGAGAAATGTGTTAGCCTTAATGGTGATTATGTTGAAAAATAAATATATGATTTTGAAGCGTAAGAATTATACTTTTATGTACTTTTTGCCCAATCTCGATATTTGCTTTTGTTTGTGTTCTACAAGCATGTGTGCATTACTTTTCAGCCTACCCTTGTATATATGTAGTACGATCCAAAAGTTCGGGGACTTGGCTTAAAATTCCTTACCTTAAAAAGTTTATATTGCCGATGCACAACCACCTTCAAAATAATCACCTTGGGCAACGATACACTTTTGCCAGTGCTAATATAACTTCTGGAAGCACTGCTGAAAGCCATTTTTTGAAACCTCTTGTAAGGCCTCTTGCGATGCTGCTCTCACCTCATCTGATGACACAAAACGGTGTCCCTGCAAATGCTTTTTCATTGATGGAAACAAATAAGAATCACATGGAGCTAAGTCCGGTGAATAGGTGGGGTGTGGAAGCACATTAATTTGGCGAGAAACTGTGTGACCATTTGGGACTGATTTGCAGGTCCGTTGTCATGCAGAAGGTACCAGTCTCCACTTCGCCAGATCTGTGGCCGTTTACGACGAATGGATTCCCTCAAACGACGTAAAATGTCTAGATAATTGAGAGACCAACTCAACATTTTCTTCGTTCCGTGAAGTCGAAGGTCGGCCAGAGCATTCATCATCTGCGATAGATTCTCGGCCCTCTTTATATCTTTGCTTTCACCATGGTAGAATCACCGTACACCTTTCTTAGCAATTTTAAAGTCTTCATAGATGTTTTACCTAAACGCTGACAAAATTTAATGATGCAGCACTGTTCTTGAAACTCCATTTTTATTACGTCACAAAACAAAAGTAACTATCTCCGAAAATAAACAACAGCACTTGCTGTTTAATCATGTGACATGGACAAAATCAACCTGAACACGTAGGGGTGGTTTGATAGAATCCATTTCATACGCTGTAACTTTAAATACATGCTTTTGTTGTCATACATTACTGCAGTCCCCGAACTTTTGGATCGTACCACGTAGATAGTGTGAAATATCAAAGCACCAATAGCCAAATTTATATAGTGAGGTGGTTGAAAAGATTCTGAAGGAATGGGAGAAAAGTTGAAGTTATGATATACACTAAACTGAAATCTTGTAGATGTTCTATGCAAGTGCAAATTTAGAAATGATATGTAATCCTTTCATTATGTTCTGTAATAAAATCTATAAATAGACATACAGACACTAATTGTTAAATAAATGCAACAAATTCCTCATGGGAACTTCCCATGAGGAATTTGTTGCAAGAATAGTCCATCCCAACATACTAACACATTATAACCTGTGATGCTGTTGCATCTCCCAGCTTAAATCAGTAATTCACACCTCTCTGTTCTGGCGTCAATATTCTGGCCATTAATTTTATTTTGTATATTTTTATTTTTATTAAGTTTTTTAGCTTTCTATTAGTTTTTGTTCTACATTTTAGCTGATTATGACCAATAGTCTCATTAACACTGTGGAAAGAGACTAATTTGGAGGTAATGGCATCATGATCTGGGATAGCATTATGCTTAATGGTCACAGTGAGTTCCATGTCTTTGCAAGGGAATATAGAGACTCTTGGAAATCCATGGCTTTTCTAAGGTACTATGGATGCAGATTTCATTTTCATGAATGATATTGCCTGTGCATATAGATGACAAAGTCCATTGCACTTGTCAATGACTTTCTTGACAATAAAGATCTCGGGTGCTAAATATCATAGAATTTGTGTGGGATGCTCTAGAGTAGTGATAAGCAATGCAGTCTATGATGTCCTAATAGTGGCCATCAGGGCGCTTTGGCAACATAATTTTATTTTCCAGTTTTCTGTCTTATGTCATTATTTGTGATGAACATTCAAACTAAATTTAACTAATAAAAAAACAGAAAATAACTATATATTAGTAGTTTGCATATAATTAGATTATATTATTTTAGTACCTAGTATACTGGTAGTTATGGAGTATATTGGTCAGCAAACTTGCAGTCTGCAACTCCATAAGAAAAAACATACATGGCTTGCTAGAAGCCAAAGTTCACTTGAAGCCTTCATCCAGAAAAGTTTGCTCATCACTGCTTTAGAGAGATTAATTGCATCCCATTGGATTTACCAAAAAGAATTCCAGGAGCTTTGAGATGTTCTTGTTCAAGAATGAACTTTGTTCTTGACTGAGCTGTTATATGATGTTATAACCAGCATGAGCAATCACTGTACAGTGTTTGTGTGTGTAGAAGGTAACCATATTAATTATTTTCTGGAAAAAAAATTTACAACTATGCTTAGTACTTGTTTTTGCTTTGACATAATTTAGATTAAATTCTTGCTTTTCAATTGTTTTGTTGCATAAAGAATATAATATTCTTCTTGCATGCCACAAGTTTCCTGATTAGTATGTAGTTCCTGAGATATATGCCAAATTACTGGCTATGCTTATTTTTCAGGGAAGTATATAACAATTGCAATTAATTCTTATTTTCTGATACTACTGTAATAATAAAAACAATCAAGAAAGTGCATTCAAACATATTTATATTTGATTCAATGTCACAACTTGGTGAATTTATTGACACTTGGCAAATAATTTCATCATCAACTTTTAATCCATATAGATATGCATTTTGGGCTTTCACCCCTTTTCAGTCTGTTACATAGATAAATTGTATCTTGTGAGCATCTGTCAGGCACCTTCCGCACTACGTCTTCACACTCCCCTTCCCTTCCCTGCTGACTTGACGGCCTCCCCCCGCATGCCTCACTACGTGTAACGTCTCACTCCCAGAATGCCGCACACAGCCTCGCCTGCAACTGTATAAACATTCTATTTTAATAGTTGTAACCAGTTTTTATGAATTTTCTATGCTTAGATTCTTGTTAATATTATTTTTGTCTGTAGTAATTTCGTAGCTTTCCTTCAATTTTCTTTTGTACCAATCTTTTTCATTGTGTACTATTATAACATCATTCTTATCTATTTTGCAGTTATGAGTTTTGCAATGTTTGTAAAAAACAGAGTTGATTCTATTATATTTCAAATCCGCGATGTGTTCTTTTAATCTTGTTTCTAATCTTCGTTTTGTTTCTCCAATGTATGCTTTTGGTGGTTAACAACATGTGCAAGGATTTTATAAACGACTTCAGTAGTGTTGTATTTATCTGGTTGTTTATTTACGCCAGGTTTAGCCTTCCGGATTCTTTTTTGCAAGTTGCTATAAGTTGGAGCTAGTTTTATATTTATTACATCGAAACTTTATCTGTTCAAAGAAGCCATGAATGTAGGGGAAGGATATGTATCTTACTCTGTTTTTATCTTTGTTTTGTTTATTTTCCAGCCTTTTATTGTTGATTTTACTTTCCCAGTTATTTATTATTCGTTGTGGATAGCTGTTTAATAGAATTTAGTTTGCAATTTGTTAAGATGTTTTTTCTTCTTCAGTAGTGAGCTTGTTCTGTTGACGATTTTTTCATACTCCATGTTGAATATGTTTTCTTTTATGTACTGTGAGATGTTTGTTATGTTATAAAAGATAAAATAAAATTTTTAAACAGCATGGTAAAAGACAAATTATAAGGATGTAAATCAAATTAATAATATTTGTGAAACTTGTCCATTGTTCTGCTAACAGAAATACTTTGACACTTCACAGATATTAATCAATTAAAATTATGAATGACTGTCTAAATTATAAATAAAACTGATCTTATTGAAACTATGAAATTGATAATTATTTATTATTCTTTATTATTATTATTTAATAAGAAATAATAATAAATTTCTTATAAAACATGAAGAATTAATTAATTAATGAGAGGAAACTAAAATTTTTCATTATTATTGATAAATTAACTTAAACAAAATTTCTCTCTCATAAGTAAAAAAAAAATTTTTTTAAACATCAAAAAAATATTGATCTATCTACTGCAAAATCAATGTTTTTATATAACTAGTTTAAAAATATATAATGATGAAAATTTCATATTTGTTAAATACAAAAAAAGATACTGCTAGATAATGGTTTCAAACTATATAAATCCTATTATTTAATTATACATAAATCCTCTTCTTAATTACATAAATGATAGCAATTACTGACAAGCTTTGCATATTTATCAGTCAACAGTTATCATTTTCCATCTTTGATATTTGGTAATGTATTCAATAAATTATATCTGATTAAAACCTATTCTCTATATTTTGAATATCTCTGAATTTTCAGTCTATTATTTATAATCTAACACTAATTTAATTTAATTCAGTTGAAGAACTGCTCTGTACATTAAATAAATTTTTTAAAATTAAAATTTACATATCTTTAAAAATAGAAATAATTAATTTAAGATTAAATACACATTAAGCATAATTTGATTCAATAATATCTTAAGTTTATAAATATTAGAAAAACTTGTTCGCTTTATGTAAGCACTATCCAATTGGTAGTCTGAAGATCAAATCTGATTTGTGAAAATTTTTTCTAATCTACAAGTATAATTCACAATAAATAAAAATTTATACATAAATATAAATGAGAATTCACATATTCTTTACATATTCATTTTACAATCCTGTTTATAATAGGTGAATTGTTATTCAATATAAGAAAATAAACATTAAAAAATATAATTATAGGTACAATGCACATATTCTATTTAGATGTGATAAACTCAAATGAAACTGGTTTAACTAAACTACAATCCATATAATAAAATTTAAAATGTATTTCAAATAAATGCAACTGTCAATTTATAAAAACAATATTTTTATGTACATGTTCAAATTACATGCAATTATTATATTTAATTAAGACAACAAATAATGCAATAAAAATAAATTAAAGCCTATCATGATAACAATATTTGTCGAATAATCAAAGATCAATTTATATTATATCAAACTGGAAACAACAACTTAAAAAATGGTCTAGGAAATCAAGATAGAAAAATCTAAAACTATGATCTATAGAATCTAAATTGTGTTAATGATCATTTCAAATATTTTTATGTTAATCATCAGGCTATTTTCAAGTTCTAAAAATATTTAAAACAATAAACTTGTTAAAATATTTAACATTGCTTTTATCCCATTTAATTATTACTAATTTTATTCAATTTCATTAATATATTATATGTCCATTATATAAAAATTATTGTTATTACTTACAATTATAATTTAATGAAATTGAATAAAATTATTAAAATATATTCAAAAATTAAAAGAAAATTTGTCTTGATTTAATAATACAATTTCATTTCATTCAACTTTTAAATAATTAAAATTTAAAATATATATGTAGTATTGTAAAAGTCATATAACCATTATCTTTTGTTTTTTTTTTTTTTGTTTAAATTTTATTTTTTTAAATCTGACCATGACAGAAAACAGGCCATTACATATTTAAGTTTGTAAATCAATAATAATAACATTAAAAAGTAATGAATATTAATATTCAATACTTAAAAATTGAATGTTTAATTTAATTTACAATGGAGAAATATTTTGTGTAATTGTCAAGTTTTTATGAAATATATTTTTGAATGTAAGAATTTTAAAGAATATTATTATTTATCATCATTATTATTTGTCATATTTTTTAAATATTTACATGCCATTCTGCATATTAAAATTTCTAATTTTATAAATTTAGTAGATAAATTATTGAAAAAATCATTAGTATGTTAGATTATTTATATCTTTTTATAATCACTTTTTTTGGTCTGAGCAATCTCTTTTATAATTTGTGTTAATTACCTTCTGTTCTTAGCTTCTCTAGTAGCTTCATCAAGTGATCTTTTAATTAATTATGATATTTGATCTAGTTACTTTATGGAAGGTCTCTCTCTTTTTTTTTTCCTTCTAGCACTTTTGAGTTTATTTGTTTGGAATTTTTTTCTAGGTTTCTAGATTATCTGTATATCACATTGTTGAGTAGTCAAAATATTTTAAAAGATTCTTTTATCTGAAAGATTTGAAAGATGTTATTTATTATATATGAACAAACACACACATGTGTGTGTGTGTGTGTGTGTGTGTGTTCTTCACAATTCTTTGACAACAATATATATATATTTTGTTGTCAAAGAATTCATAGTATCTTTCTCCAAAACACAAAAATTTATTTAACTTATCATTTTCAATTTTCTATTCTATATAATAATTTTAGATAGTGGACCATACCATTTACATTCTAACCAGAGACATGTTTCAGAATCAGCAAAAATGGGGTCTAAAACTGATTAAACATCTGTTATTTTTAAAAAATGTATTTATTGAAAAATGTGTTTATTGATCTACGAATTGGTAATATCATATTGTCTCGTTACTAAAATTATAGAATCAGTTTTTGAATAGAATAATCAAATAATAAACTGGGCAAATATCAAATAGGCAAAAATGGAGACAGTCCCTTTAAATCAGGGACACCTAGCTACCTACCTTATTTAGATTTTCTGGTAATATTATCTTTCCAATATATACATAAATTTTTATAACTACTTTTTTAAATACAGTGGGTAATCAGTTAACGAACAGGTTGGTTAATGAACAAATCAGATAATGAACACTTTGCGAAAGATTTTTATGTTTGGACAACGAACACATGATCGGATAACAAACACCTCACAGAACAAACACAAGAAGAAGCGACGTAAAATAATGAATACAGATTGGTCGTCCCTTATCTTTGGACAACAATTCAAAACATTTTGGAGCGCGGAAGACGTCGACATCGACACTCAACCTGGTATATACTGATCGGATAGTATTCTCCAAACTTTGAAACTCTCCCTTGTAATTCCAGCCTTTTATTTTTCTGTCAGAAAAAATTTTTTCTAGTATTTGCGAGACTGTCAGGTGGGCACTCATTAAGTTTTGAGTCAGTTTTTATTTTCGAAAAGGTGAGAGTATAATACCAAAGGTAGAGAGTGGGCAGATATCTGATATCTGTTGTTGCTGGGCAGTATGGCTTGAATAGATCTACAGTAGGCTGTAGTTAAATCTTATCTAAGAAAGATACGGTATTATCAAGAAGACTCAAGCAGCTTAAGGAGTAACAAAAATCACATCTGAGAAATAAAGAACATTGAAGAGCTCATAATGGAACTTGAAACTGATCTGATGACAGAAAAATCCAAGAACTCTTGAATGAAGAACACCAAGAAGCTCGGCGAGATATGTTTTCTTCTGAAAAAGAGAATTAATTAATGTTGATATCTGCTATTAAACATTTTTTTTTGAAGAAGTGGGATAATGTCAGAATGACTGTCTTAGAATGGCATCCAAACCAGGCTGAGGTTAATAGGCTTAGGAATCTCTACAATTACAATGCTATTAATCACTTATGAAAAATCCTGAAGAAGAGAGAAAAGCAATTGATAATAGACAGATTCTTTAACCTTTTCAAACAGAAAAAAACATGACTAATAAAAATGCAAGACTGTGTATATATGTATTTTTATTATTACATATAAATAAAAGTAGTAAGAAAGTATATATGTTTTATTTTTTGGGGTCTCCAGAATGAGTTAATCAAATTCCCAGAAAAACCTATGGTAAATCGATAATTGGTCAACAAACAATTTGGATAACGAACAAAGTCTTGGAATGAATTATGTTCATTAACCGATCACCCACTGTATACATTTTTTTATTGCTATTTATACTCCTCCTGAGTTTATAGAAAAAATATGTAAGATAACATTCAGATGTAGCTAGTGATATGCTGTGATATGCTGTTTAAAACAATGTGCTAATCCTATTACGTTCTTATGTACTAAACAATATTTATTGTCATTGTTAAAAGTATTATATGATGGGGACATCTATTGGCAACTGCTTTCAATAGTCAACTATGTAAACCAAAATCCGTGCATAATTAGTCCATTGAAGCAGGTTTAGACAAGCCAATATCCAAAACCTCTTTCTCAATGACATGTATGATTAACAGGTTGCCTCACTCACAGTGATGAAAAAAATTATTGCAGAATATTCCTGGCAATCAACCATGAGTAATGAGGCATTGTGAGATCTATAAAAGATAACAAAACTTCCATGTTTCAAGTGCATATTTTCTACAACATGCTTATTGAGCTCACTTATCCTTTCACAGTTGTGAAGTTCTCGAAGTGAAAGAAAACCCAGTTGTTGACTGCCATGAACGATCATGCAACCCAGTGATTAATTAAATTAACAGCTGTGATAAAAATTTTTTTTCATGATGTAAACAAAGATCTAATAAAAAATGTTTTCTTTTTATTTCCATGAAACTTTATTTTCATATATGAAGTTTTCTTTTTGTGTTACTACACATTGTAATAAAAAATATCAAAGTCAAAACAGCTTTAAATAGTTGACTACTGGTGCCATTTTTCTAGTTATAAATGGAACATTTATATAACATTTTTCTTATAACAATTATTGTTATTTGTGAGAAACCTAAATAAATGAAAATATAACAAATTGAATTTCATACAGATTTAGGTTATTAGAGATTATATTAAAATGCTTATCAATCATTGTTAATTTACATTTTGTTTTACTAATTAAGCCAAAAAGTTTTTCTTCAATTCTAGTTATCCTATTTGCTAGTTCTTTCCAAGTTCTTTAAGAACTGATGTTGTATCACTAGCATATCGTAAATTTGACATTTTTTCACTAATTTTCACAACTATTTAATAATATTTAATGTATAGCAGTGTTTACATAGCGCTAATTTTCACAACTCTACAATAATAATTTATGTATAGCGTTATTTTAAAATAATTTTTTGTCTTGTAAGCGTAACGATTTTTATATCTTACGCATCGTTTAAATATTTAAAAGTTCGGAACACAGCTGTATTCGATTATTAGAATCCTTCAAAAGATAGAACTGTTTTTTAATGTTTCATCCTGAAGAGGGCCTCTAAAAGACGGCCGAAAACGTTAGAATATTAAAATCTTTTGACTGCTGGAAGTAGTATTGAGGTGTTAAGTGTTGTGTGTAAATTTGACATTGGTCAATCTTCAATAATAATACCATTTGGTTATTAGATAATCTTTTCCTTAATTTATAGTCTATAAAAATTAAATCTGAATAAATTAATTAGGACAGAAGAAAGTATACTTTCTGACTAAGCCCTTTGTTTACTTTAAAAATTGATTTATTCCTTTTATGCTTTTACTATAGAACTGTTATGAAAAATTGCTTAAATAGTATAATGAAACAATTAGGAATTCACATCTCAATCAAGTATTCCACAGTATGTTATCAAATATTTTGTTGTCATCTAGAAAATGTGTGCAGAAAAGTAGATTAGAACCCCAATTATCCAAGGCAAATAGTAAATGAATATGTTACTTTTCTTACACTATAATTCATAAAAGAAGAATTTAAGATGATAACACATATTGCAAAATATTTTGTTTCTGTTACCTTTTATCACTTAATCCACTGTTACTTGAGGGTGAGCACTGAACTCACCTTTTGTTTTAAAATGCTTGTAACTCGGACTTCTTGGAAGTTTTGTGGCCAAACTCTCGTCTACCTTTCTAAGCGAGTATCTCCTTCAACAGAATACAGGAATCGAAAATAATATTCATCGCCAATGCTTTCAGTGCCATCTTTGTTTTGGTTGTGCTGCCAAGTTAATGTGGCACTCATCCACAAGTAATCCTCTGTCTTTTTTCGTATTCAACGTGGTACAATTTTAATTGCAAAGTGATATTGTATATATGTACTATTATAAATTGTGATAAAATGTTTCTGAAATGGCTTGATGAGGAGTCTGAAGAAGAAAATGTAGGCTTCTTCCTCACAGACAATGAGAGTGAGGATCTCTGTATTAAAATCCTGGAAGTGCTGAGAAAGAAACAAGATCCTCCAGATGCAACATCAGTATCAAGAGAAAAGTGTGAACATTGCCCTAAAAAGAATAGGAAAACAGCATCCAAGAGTGTAACATGTAGCCTACTGCAGCAATCTGCAGATACACATAAAATTGCATTGTTTCAGATTGTTAATAAAATTCCAAATTAAACAAATTCAAAATTGAATAGAAATTATTGTTAAACTTAATGATAAGTTCTGAATCTGTTTATCATATTTCCGTTTCTATCCATCTGATCACTTTGATTAGATATCAATTTTCTGTTTCTACATCAAAATTACTTTTAATATATTCTATCTGAAGTAAAGTAAAATAAACATTAAAATGTGTATTATTCATAACAACACATCCTGATCTTAGTACAGTTTCTCAAGACAAATCATTAAGAATATGAAAATATGTAGGATAAACATGGCACTCACCGTCAAGTAATGGTGTTACTAATCCTACCATGATGAGCACCAGGTTAACTTCAATGTGAGACAAATCATTCATATTAAAAACAACTATAATAATATGCATTTTTATTCTTAAACTATTGCATATATATTAGCTGTATAACAAAAGATATAAATTCTATGCAAGGAAAGCTAGAACTTCGGTAAATAAGTACTGTATTATAAAACCTTCCACTCTTTTTCTAGCAATTTCTTTANTGAAATTTAGTAAAAGAAAAGCTATATTAAAATTAATAATTTTCAACTGAATCTAAAAAAATTATATTCTTTTATTGTTTTAAATGTTAAAAAAGTTTAAAAATATATAGTTTTTATGCTTTTTATAATTTATTTTTCATACACATAATTTTATATATTCATATATTCTTTTATGTTTTATGAAACTAGATATCTACTTACATATGATATCCACAACATTTTTTATATGAAAATTTATCTATTTAACAATTATAAAAATATTAGAAAACAGTTTGTTTTGTAAATTGAACTTTATGATGATAATTATTTAAAATCTTTAATTTTCCAGATAATTATATATTCTTAAAAGATGAGGGCATAAAATGATCTACTGACATATCAGCATTTTGTAAGATGAAATTGTAGAGAACAATTCAATATCTTGCTATAGATTTTTGGGAAAATTATTGACTCTATCTTTCCTATAAATATCCATTTATATAATGAAACAACATTAATTTTAAATCAATTAGCATATGTCTATTGATCCCATTTAATTTAATTGTTACATTGTTAATAAACTCTAAAAACTATTTTTGGTGTTTTCTTAATTTTTTTCCTTTACTACATACAAAATTTTTATTTAACATCTATTAAAATTAACTTTTGTATATTCAAAACAGATCTTAAATTCAATTCAATAATTTATTTTTACTCTGTTATCCAAACACTTTTAGAAAAGGTCTTTTAAAGTTCTATATTTTGTAATAGTCATTAGTATTTCCATAAATTTTTCACTTGAAAATTCTCTTAATTATATATATTATACCAGAATTGAAGTATTAGATTGATTATTCATGATGAGCACCAGGTTAACTTCAATGTGAGACAAATCATTCATATTAAAAACAACTATAATAATATGCATTTTTATTCTTAAACTATTGCATATATATTAGCTGTATAACAAAAGATATAAATTCTATGCAAGGAAAGCTAGAACTTCGGTAAATAAGTACTGTATTATAAAACCTTCCACTCTTTTTCTAGCAATTTCTTTAACCAAACTAACATTTTCGGCTATATTTAATAGCCTTTAAAAAATTTAAAAATTTAAAAAACAAATTTAGAATATCTGACATTCCAATATTGTAAAACCTGAGGAAGGCCATTAAATATAGCCTAAAACGTTAGTTTAATTAAAGAAATTGCTAAAAAAAAGGAGTTGGTTTTATAATACTTAAATGATATAAAAACTGTTGTTCTTATATATGATTAAATTCACTAAATGTTCCCTGTATTTGAGTTATCTGTTTTCTCTACATTTTCTTAGGATAGCTTTTTGTATCTTTCTGCTGGTGTCACCAAAAATGTCCTTAAATCTCTGAAGCATTTCATCATCAAAAGAAGTCATTTTCTTCAACTCAGCAGCTTGAGTTTCTTCTTTTCTTTCCTGACAATTGTTCATGGCAATATTTGTCTTCTTCATAGCAGAAGCAGAATTTTTTGCTTCTGCTTCTGCTCTGGGAAAGAAAAGAAGAAACTCGAGCCCCTGAGTTGAAGAAAATGACTCCTTTTAATGAAGAAATGCTTTGGAGATTTAAGGATATCTTTGGCGAAACCAGCAGAAAGATACAAAAAGCTATCCTAAGAAAACATAGAGAAACAGGATAATCGAATACAGGGAACATCTAAGGAGAGATCAAAAGCAACAGGGCCAGGAGAAGATGATCGAAATTAAAAAGAATGGGGAGGAGTAGAAAAGAGGGAGAAAGGGAAGAGAAAGATCTCATAAAAGGGGTAATGATAGCAGTCTAATAGGCCTATTTGGAATATGGTCACTAGATCCTCTTCTTTTGAACAACATGTTCTTGTCTAATTTGGTTTGTGATTTTAATCTTTCATGAATTAGATTCAACATAAGTTTATCTGACATGAGAAATTAAATTGTTTGATAATTACTACATTTTGTCAATCCCTTTTTTTGTAGAAAGAAATAAAAGAATTTAAGGTCATGAACCAGATGCCCAGATTTTGCTACAGATGGTGTCCACCCTATTCTTTTTTATGAGATTTAAGCAGTTCAAATATTATTTCATCACAACCTAGTGTTTTGTTGTTGCCTAGGTTGTTTACTGTCAATATAATCTCTTCTTTCACAAATCTTTGATTCAAACTTGTAATCTTCTTATATGTCAAATAAGGTATTTATTATATCTAATATCCCAACTTTTTAATATATATATATATATATTATTTTACATGTATCTTACATCATCATTTTTTGAAAATTCAAGAATATAACTGAAGTAATATATTTTTCAATACTACTTTCAAAATTTTAATCAATCAAAATTCAATGATTTACTGAATACTTTTAGTTTTTTATTTTACAGCTTTTTGACAAATTTATATATACTTCTTACAACAATTTTTTTCATATTTTTTATATCAAGTATAACATACAAAATTTTGTAGAAAATTTCTTTGTAGATTGTATTAATTTAAAAAGATATATGATGATTTCATTCTATAAAAATGATATTACTAGCAGTGCCATAATTAGGGTGGTGCCAGTGGGCCCAAGCACAGGGCGCAGACCCTGGGGGTGAAGAAATGACCTGGACCAAGTTTTGGGTCATAGTTACAGAAGCTCACACCGGACGCATAAAAGGCTAGTTACAGTGCTGATTACTAGATATATATAAAATTATAGATATAAAAATCTTATTTTAATTCAAAATATAGAAACACATTTACTACATACAAATAACTGTAAGTGCCAGAACTTTCATCGAATTCATATATAAGTTTCTAATTGATTAGTTAACTTTAATAACATATTTTTATGATCAATTTTATCAATTTAAAATTATTATTTTTGACAAACATTTATTAAATAACTTATTACTAAGATTAAAGAAAATTAATTATAAATTATATCTTATATATTACTTAAACACATAACGAACTAACTTAATATCAAAAAAAGTTTTAAAAATTTCTAAAAGTATCTAAATTTAAAAAAGTGCATTAAAAATTTATAAAATTTTTGAATTTGAAATATTGAAGTTTTCCAAAATGAAATTTCATTCTGTAACACTACAATTTTAAAAAGTATTAAAAAATTCATTTATTTATTTAACTCTTGTTAA
Organism: Centruroides sculpturatus; assembly: GCF_000671375.1. NCBI lineage: Eukaryota > Metazoa > Arthropoda > Arachnida > Scorpiones > Buthidae > Centruroides > Centruroides sculpturatus. The sequence continues at coordinate 496,046 of NW_019384620.1, read as the reverse complement.
AATATTTAAAATTTGTTTTTAAAATTTTTTATTTTTTGAAATTTAGTAAAAGAAAAGCTATATTAAAATTAATAATTTTCAACTGAATCTAAAAAAATTATATTCTTTTATTGTTTTAAATGTTAAAAAAGTTTAAAAATATATAGTTTTTATGCTTTTTATAATTTATTTTTCATACACATAATTTTATATATTCATATATTCTTTTATGTTTTATGAAACTAGATATCTACTTACATATGATATCCACAACATTTTTTATATGAAAATTTATCTATTTAACAATTATAAAAATATTAGAAAACAGTTTGTTTTGTAAATTGAACTTTATGATGATAATTATTTAAAATCTTTAATTTTCCAGATAATTATATATTCTTAAAAGATGAGGGCATAAAATGATCTACTGACATATCAGCATTTTGTAAGATGAAATTGTAGAGAACAATTCAATATCTTGCTATAGATTTTTGGGAAAATTATTGACTCTATCTTTCCTATAAATATCCATTTATATAATGAAACAACATTAATTTTAAATCAATTAGCATATGTCTATTGATCCCATTTAATTTAATTGTTACATTGTTAATAAACTCTAAAAACTATTTTTGGTGTTTTCTTNCTAAAAAAAAAAAAAAAAATACATCTCATTAAATCTTTAATACATAAAATAATAAAAGCATGTTAATTTATAATTTGCAATAAAACTAAAATACAGTACTAACTTTTAATAATAAAATTATTGTAGACCATCTTTCAAAATTCTATATGAAACTTTAAAAAAATGATTAAAATTTAAACTTAATAATTTTATATAAATTTGTCAATATGAATTATGATTAATAAATTGTTACTAAGTTCTTTAAAATGATATTTGGCCTTTAGCTATACAAAATATATATATTTAAACAATTTAACTCCAGCTGATTTTTGACTCACTGAACTAAAAATGACTCATTTCTTACTTAACTCTTACAGAAGGTATTTAAAAAAAAAATAAAATAAAATTAGAATTACATCCAATTTTCAGAATATATAGATATATTCTTTGAAAACCGATATACGATATTTTTTACACATACGTGATTCATTCAGACTGTAAATATTAAATTTATTTCAATTTCAAAATGATTAATAACTAGAAATTAAAGCATTTTGAGATGCGAGTTTACAACTTTTAGTCACGTTATACACACACGTACATAGAAAAAAACGTTAAAATAAAACTTTTAATAAGAAATTTATTCAAAAAATAACGAAGAAACATAATAAAATTAACACAATCATAATAACAACAATAATAAAAACCCGAGAACAACTTTAAATGCCAGAACCGCAGAATCACATGTTATCAGCGTAGCTTCGTACGATCGAATGATCTATAAATATTTACTCGTGTCACGTTTTCGGGCATATTTACTTCTTTTATAAGATTTTTGTTTAATATGTACGAAATTTTTTTTTCTGTGTAATGTGACAATTTCGATTGCAACTCGCGTGGTCAGTGAGCGTGATCAGCAGTGATTCCAAAATGTCATTCACGATGAGAGTCACATGACTGGGTGGAATCATCAACATTTACCACATCCACGTGAAAAACATGTGACATATCACTATCCGAACAATCAAATCGGCAAAAAATTGAGAGAAGAAAAAAAGATTAAGACTCACTTGACTTTGAAAGTGTCCGCCGCCGTGTTTAAGTGAATTGGCTGATGTGGATGAAGGTAAACTCAATTCTTCTTCCTGTTTTTTTAATAGGAATAAATCGTCGCAGATTATGTGCATATGTTTTATATGCAAAATTATTTAAAATCATTAAATGTGACGAGAATTACTCACATCACTTTCTATGTCAACATCCCTGTCTTCATCACTCATTTTCCACCTGCGCCTGATTGAAGGCGGAAATCGCGACTGAGTTCTAGTGCCACGTTCGTGACGTCATTATGTAAACATTTAGAAAAATGTTCAAATAAAATGCTATTTATTAGTTATTAAAATTTAAAAAATAATATTCCATACAAAAATTTTATCCTTATTAAAACGATTACGTTAATTTAAAAATATGAAAGTTTATATTATAAATGAACCTAACCCGAGTACTGCTATGGATTATCGATTCGATTATTAATTTGTATTAAATACTAACGAGATTAATATAATATTTTTAAAAATAAATAATTATAAGTATTAAATATATTTTTTTCTCTGTGAAAATATTTATTGCATCTATTTATTTGTTGAAAATAATGGATTGGTTAAATCGATTTTGTAAAATTATCGATCGATTTAAATTGTGTACAAGTTAAAACACGTACGCTTTGTTACAAATATATTGAAATAAATATCATTAACAATAATTTTATTAAATTTTAAATTAAATCTTCTAATTTTCTTAATACAGTCGATTGAAATAGTAAATTTATATTACATTGGAATTGATTTTATCTTATAATCAATTTTTATTGGAAAATACTGTATAAAAAAAAAATTGTAACTATAATCTAATAGTGTAATTAATTTATCCTATTTTTATTTAATGCAACATTAATTATGTTAAATTACTTGGTAGGCATATTGCAAATTATCGTTGTATTTTATCGGAATCAAGGTTATTTTTTATTTTCAACTCTTCTCGCTTTGTGAAATAAGAGCGTTTTTTCGTCCCATCGTTGCTTGGCCGGACCCACAATGGAAAAAGCCAGAACCCGATGTATCTAGATAAAAATCATGCATTAAAAATTTTGAAGATCTGACTAGAACTCGAACTTGATTCTCTTACAGCGGCAAACTGGCGCCTTTATTTCTTTGCCATCCGTCAGTCAATCAAAATTATTATTATTATTATTATTATAAAATCACTTTACTGATTAAACATAAATGAATATTTCGGATATTAAAATCTTTTAGTTATTAAATTATTTTAAAAAATATTTTCTTGATGATCGGACATATCATGCTGTCATCAGAATGAAATTTAAATTTTAAATTAAATTTCTAAAATGAAATCTTTTTAAAAACGTGATGCAAATAGAAAATATATTTAAAAGGAAAATAAATAAATAAATATATATATCTAGATACATTTCTTTTTAAAAATTTAATTTGTTTTTCCTTGAATAACTTAAGTACAATTTTAATAACGTTCTAAAGTAAAAATATCAAGAGATTATCGAAACGTAGAATTTATTTATATCGAAAAAATAAGATTTGGAAGCGAAAAAATGATCTTGAATAATTTTATGTAATCATTTAAAATCAATCTTCAAATGACTACAAATGTAATTTAATGAAATTTTAAAATTCTTAAATGATTTTAACCTTTAAAAAATCAAACCGGCTTTTACATTTTAACATTTTACATTTATATCGTATTTTCATAAAATGAAATATTCATTAATCAAAAACATGCTTTTGTTCATTTAATTATAATAGTGGGCATTTTTATTTTTACTCTTCACTTTTTACAGCAATCAAATTTTAAATGATGTCAAAACTGACGTAAAAATATGTACTAGCTCAATAAAATTTTATTAATTTAGAAAAATTAATAAATTCTTAATGCATCTTAAAGTAAAGAAATTGATGCAAAATTTAAGCAGTTGAGCTGTTCTTTTAGGAATGCNAAAATTTTATTAATTAGTAAATTTATTATTATTATTTTTTTAATTTTTTAATTTATTATTATTATTGTAAATTTCTAAAGAACTTTTCCAACATTTATATACATTATCGACGAAAAAGCGCAGAATGTGCACAGGCGAAAATCAAATATGGATCCTACCGATAGGAACTCTGGTTTATGTGCTATTTGAAGACTACTGTTTTGTTTTTATTTTTATGTTAGTACATAATAAATTATCAGTAAAATTTAAAATTTATGTATTGTTTTGAATATTCCTTCTTTTGGTATTTTGTAATTATTGATATAAATTATTGTATGAATACAATCATTACAATATTTCGCTTTGAACTTTTGCCATTATCTGTTTATCATCTTGTTAATAAATAAATCATAATCCAAGTACTTTAATTTGCTTCACATGAATGTATAATTTATTCTTAAAATATCATTTTTATGAATGAAAACTAATTTCATTTGGCTGCAATTTTAAAAATTGTAGACCTATAAATTCTCACTGGTGTCTCCCTCTCTGTCTGTCTGAACAAAGTTATATAGGTGAAATTCGATACCAGATATGAGGAGCAGGAGGCTCCGATTAACAAGCTTTTAAACATTCGAAAACTCGATAATTTATTTACAAAAAACCTTGGGAGCAGGAGGCCCCAGTTAACTGTATACAAACTTCTGAAGCACATTAAAGTCACGTTATTTCAATTCAAAAATTTTCCCGTGAAAGGAGTTAGACGACTCTATTGCTAACAAGAAAAGTATGATATAGTCTACAGGAGCAAGACATAACTAAAAATTGAGAGCATTGTGACGAAAAATTGCAACCCGACAATAATTATACCCGACGTAATATATCAATAAAAATATTTATTTTTTTTATAATTATAAAAGTTTATATTGAATTGTTTACATACAAATAATACTGAACCTAAATAGCGGTTCAATTATTTTCCATTGATTAGTAAATTTAAAATGTGTATATATTCCTATTCAAAATTACCATGAAAGGTTATTTTTCAACGAAAGATTCGCAAAAAATACTGTTTATAGAATAAAATTTTATTAAGTCACAAGAATATTTATTAGATTAATTCATAAACAAATACATATTTAATACAGAGCAGATTTTCTATTAAAAATTTAATATTAATACGATTTAAAAATTATAACAGAGGAAAAAAAATTAAAATATGAAAGAATAACATAAAATATTTTAAAATAAAAAACATAATTAAATTAACAATAACTGACTTGATAAGAAAAGAATAATAATAAATTATAAATAATTAAGAATTTCAATTTTCCATTTAAAAGTTGTATTTTATAAATAAACAGTATTAAATTATATTAACATAATTATAAATGTTTAATGAATTTTGCATATATTTAATTAAAATGAAAAGCTAATGCAAAATAAAATGATTTAAAATGTTAATTATTTATAATTTAAAAATATTAAATAAATAGTAACTAAAAAATTTATTTTTTAATGATGTCCAATTCGCTCGAGTCTTTATTATTTTAAAAATACAGTTAAACAATAATAATTATTTAAAATAAAATGCTTTTATTTTTTAATAGTAACAATTCATTATAATAGATATTGAAAACTTAAAACATAAAAATATAAAAATTATTTAATAACAGGATTTCTAAACCTTCTTAAATGTTTTCGATAAATTCATAGTATGTTACATTTTCATGAATAATAATAATAATAATATTTAGCCTATTATTATTATTATACATAATTGTTAATATAGTATATATGTATGCATATTAATTTTATTTATTTCAATAAGAAGACATTGTTTAAAATTACAAACAAACATGAAAAATATTAATAATAAAATAAATTACTGCGTTTTTACATTTTAATTTCTTGATAATGTTGAAAATTTTTGTTATAAATTAAGTGAAGAATTTCCATTGTCATCTTTCAGATGTTAAACCATAGTGTAAGAAATGTAATACAGTACAGTATAATACATGTTTGCATGTACTGATAATTATTTAATTTAGGATGTTTGAAGTAAAATTTTTCTTTCACATAATTTACTTTTTAGTTATTGGTTATAATAAATCATTCATTATTGTTTTGTCCACTAAATATATATTTTTTCTATTAATTAAAGATAAAACGATTTTTAGCATTAATTTATAAAATTAAATGAGCGTTATTGCATCAATTCATACAAAGAAACTGCTTCATTGTTTAGAGAAGGCAAATATGATATTATGCAACACATCTGATAAAACAGTGTAAAATACAATATAATATTATACCTTAATGGTCACTAATGATCTTTCAGACAGCTTTATTAAGTTATAATTAAATCAGTTACTTAAAATAATAAGTCTATGATTTCTAACTATTAATGATCATATATGATAAAATAAATTCTCTTAAAGAATTAATATTATGAAATATTTAAAAATATCACGTATTTTTTATTTCGGATTAATGAAATTTATCTTGTTTTTTAGTTTAAAGGGAATATTAAAAGTCAATGTATATGTATATTTTTCCTTTGTTACGAAATATATCACCATAATTTCAAAATATCCTATTATTACAATCTAAACATATATTTGTAATCTACATAACAATATTATCTTTATTACCATTGGTAATCATATTTAAAATATTAATTTTTGACCTATCAAACATCTTCGCTTCAATATTCAGATAAAGAAAACATTTCATTGGTTGAACTTTGTATTGATTATTCTTACTCTTTTGTGTCTGATGAAAAACAGATTATATATATATATAAATATATATACACTTGTATTAATATCTACGGAAGCCTTTAAACAATATATTCAAAAACTCGATAATTTATTTACAAAAAAGCATTTTTGAATCGATTAAATAACTTAAGTTAAAAAGAATTACAAAGAAAAAAATCTATTATTGATGCACGAAACTGTAAAGAGACTGACAAATACTAATGTGCAGTTGGAGCTAGCTTGTGTTATTTCAAAGGCGGACTATTATTGGACGATCCGTGGATTTGCTCTCCTTGTGTCGTTAGTAGAGTTTATGTGTTTAATACGCTCGATAGTAAACCGTTAATTAACGTAGAAGAAAGCGAAAGTAGTCTAGCAGACGAAAACAGAAGAGAAAATGCTTCAAGAGAATGGAAACGTAAACTTCATTTCCCAAACTAGACCAAGGAAATATGCTCTTCTGTGTGGTAGGTATTCTATATATTAATATAAATCTCAAACATTTATCCAACTTGGAAAAAAACATCTTAACAATCTTTAATTATGCAAAAACTATAAGTAATTAACGTAATCGAATTTTTAATTTTAACAGAAATATTATTTCACCGTAGTTAACATCGACGAGTTATGTATGTCACTTGCGGGCCACCGTACATTTCATCTTTTGTTAAAACGAAAGATTCGTAGATTTAATATAATCAATTTTGCGTTAAGGAACATAAAAATTGTTAAAATATAAAATAAATTACATTAATTTTGTCAAAAAGATTGCATAAAGTAAGAGAATTAGTTAGAACTCTTTTTTTCTCCAGTGGATTAAGCTTTAGTTTGGAAATGTGAAGCGGTCATCATTTTGCTTCATTCCGCGTTTGGTTGTCGTGCGCCTTTGTGGAAGTGCAGTAATAGTGTCCGTTGTTATTTTTATTTTGCCTATTTGTGAAGAAAGTTTGAAAGGATTTAATCATTCGGAGATTTTTTCATACGAAAAAACTCCGAGGGCATGGTGTTAGCCGAAAGAAGTGCAGCAGAAGACATTCGGAATGGTCGGCGTTCACGCGCATCATCGCCGAACGGACATTTGTCAGACGACAGCAGCGCCACTGATGATTCTGAGCATGGTAATTTTTACGTTTGGTTTTATTTATTTATTTTTTTTTTAGTATTTTTAAAACTCATTCTCAGCTGCGGTCGTTCGTTAAAACATCATCCGAAATATTAAGCGCCTTATTTAAACCGGATTATATATTATTTTGAATTAATTTCCCACATACATTAACAGAGGTTAACGTTATGGAGCCAGTTATAATACACGCTACACAAAGTGTAAAATAATAAAGGGCGATAAAATGAATGAAACATTTTAAAAATATAACAAATATTCGTATAGTAAATAATACACGCTTCAAATTACACGTGAATAATAATATATATAAATATACATTCAAAGTTGTTAGGGATATTTCCCTAACATCGCCGATATAATGCGTAATTATAAAATTAAGTATTATTAAATTTAATATAAAAATAAATTAAAAGTGTAGTTTTATTACTTTAAATTTGCTTAATTTAAGTTAATTTCGTTCATAATGAAATAAAAAAAGGTTAATGAAAAAGAATGAAAGTTTTCATTAAAATGTTTGCGAATCAGATGTGAGGAAAAAAATAATTTAGGGATTTTTTTTCCAAAAGAAAAATATGAGAAATTGATTTATTATTATTTTATATTTTTCCAAAACATATTGTTTAATGAGAATTAATAATTTCGTATTCATGTACATGAATCAAATTGTCAATAATTTGAACAAACAGGTTTTTTTTAATGTTTGTCAACTAAAACTCTGGCTTCAGCTAACAAAAATAATTATTCTTATTAAATATTTACTGCTGCAAATTAAAAAAGATATATGTAAAAAATACATTCAAATTTCAAAGAAAATTAAACTGATTTTCAATATTTTCTAGATCTTGGAGTGTATAAAGAATGGTTTATTTGTGACATTTTTTGTTCTTTTTGCTGATTTCAAAAATGAGATTAAATATGATCAGGTTACAATGTTTACAATATATTGAATGTTATAAATGTCCCAAGAACCCTATGTATTAATAATCATCCAACCGTTCAGTTGAATTAATTGGGTCTATTAAATCGGCTGATGGCCGGATATTTATAATAAATGTTTTTCAGAATACACAAATGATTCTCCATTAACATATAATGATTACGGTATTTTTAATTGATGACTTTATTTAAAGTTATCAATTATATTACCAATAAAATTTTCACTATCACTTCCAAATATATATATTTAATGACAAATTCTGTTAAATTATATTGTGGTATTCAAACTGCAGAACCCTAGGATTTCAAAAGTAATATTTGCAAAGATATAAGAAAATTTTTTGTTATTTTCATAAAAAATATTGAAAAACATTTCTGAACTTTATTTTTTCCAAAACTACAAGAAGCTTTATTAGGAAATAAAGTATTGAAATATTTCTTTAAAGTTTATTACTCAGAGTTTTGCAAAAAATAATACTCAAGCCTGAGAGTTTTGTTGATGTTAAAAGTTTGAAGATTATTGATTTAGTGTATTTTGATTAAGTGTTTCATATTTGATTGTACAATTTTACAATTAGCATAACTTGTATAATCAAATTAAACTGTATAGTAAAAAAGAAATTGAATATCTAATTAAATAAAAATTTTATTATAAAATGCAATAATATTTTCAGAATAATTTTTTAGTTCAATGATATATGTATTCAGGTTGAATTTAACAGATATTTCATTTTTTTGGCTTAATTGATTTTTGAAGATTAACCAAAATTATTCCTTCCTTCTCTGCACTTCTCTGCCCTTCTCTGAAATAAATATTTCTGGATAACAATTTTGATTTAAAATAGATTTTAAAAAATTGAAACAGCAACCAAAAATAATGTTCTTAAACATAATAAGCAATATATTGTACATTATGTTTAAAGATCTCAATGTTGTATTATTTTAATACCAAAAAAGTGATTTATTTCTTACGAAATTAACAACACAATTATCTATTGGCATTACAATTTGAAAAATGGAATATATTTCATTTTTTTAAATAGTGTCATTCTGTTCTCTTTGAATGATAATATTGCCTGAAGAGGACAAAGTTATATACTGTCAAAAGTACTTGCGTAAATAAACCTTTTCCATAATACTGGTAGACAGTTGTGTTGTTAATTTTGAACAATTATTCGGCAACTAGTGTTTTTACAATTTACTATTTATTTCTCTACTATAATATAATATCATTAGTTAACTATTACATCTCAAGTTTTTTAAAAATTTGTTTAATAATTAAATTAAAAAATTTTAAACTGAAAATCTAAAAAAATAAAATAGTTCATATGTATTTTTAATAATAATGAACTATACACAATTGCTGTAGAATGTACACACTTTACTTATCTGATGATTGTTATTGAGACAATTAAATATGGACTATATAGTATGCCAATTAAATAATGAGACTGGGACATTGGTGCATGCTCTTTGGATAATAAATAAATACTTTCTCCATTGGGACCTCTACAGAGTGGACTTTTCATCCATTGGTCACACAACTCTGAACATGCATTGCTTTTTATTTTATGATTACTTTAATGACTGTATTTCTGCACATCAGGTAGATCAGCATAATATGGAGTAATGGATAGTGATTAAATTTTACGTAAAATTATGTATATATCAACATCATCTCTAAACCAGATTGGGAGGTGGTTTGTAACTGGCAATGCATCTGCACAGTAAGCAGGAGTTGCAGGTTTGAGTCCCACTCCAGGCTGATTCTTTTCTTCCAGGAATTCTAAATCAAAAAAATTAAGTTATTATAACTATTAAAATTAATGAGATGGTGGCATAATCTACCTCTAGATAAATTATATAGTTTCTCATCATTAACTTAGCCATTTAATAGCCTGATAGTTTGCTAGATCATTTGGACAAAATTATATGCAGGAAAAGTCCTGCAGAAACTATAGGATTTGGTGATGAATGTTTGAGTAGGGCACAGGTTTTCTGTTGGCATGCTTGTTTACATGAAGATCCAGAGTCCACTGAGGATGAAGCCAGTTGTTTTGACGTTAGAAAATTTATTCCCAAGAGATGTTATGCATTTTATTTAAACGTTATAAATAGGCTATGAGAATGAATGTGGTGGTGAGAAATTAATGATTTTTTGATAATGATTAGTTTCTTTCACATAATAATGTGTAATGTGCTATTTGTTACATAACTTTTGGCCTCTGTTTAAACCACAGTCATTTAACACCTCTCTATTCACCTGGTTTGATTCCTGTGGATGCTTTTTTTATTTGTGTAAATCAAATTTGTCTTGAAAAATAAATGTTTTTATGACATGCTGAGCATCATGAAGGCAATGACCAAGTGATGGAACATGTTGATTGAAGACTTCTAGCATGTCTTCAATAGTCTTTGAATGATGCCAGCATTATATAGTGACAACAGGAAAGTTTTACAGAAATTATAATTTTTGTTTTGGAAGATAAATGTTTGTGTACAATAACAATTGCATTACTTAATTGACACATTATTTATCTATGATGTTGAAATATTTTAATATATACAGTAGAACCTCGAAAACTCGGCTCTCGATAACCCGGCACTCCGGATAACTCGGCCACACCCTGGCAGGGCAAAAAAATCCTTAGTTAATTAATTTTCATTATAGACAGCTTTATAAAAGTATAAAAGCTCTCATAAAGTATTTTTCTAAGGTCTGTCTTATCAGGTAAATTACTGTACACAGTGTATTCATTAATTTTCATTTTCATGTAGTAAAGGCTCTATGCCTTCATAAAGGACGTACTTTTCCTTTGTTTAAGGGTATTTGGGCAGTTTATTCTCTGTTATATTCTCAAGTAAACAATACATACAAGTACAGTACATTATTTTCTGAGGAAACACTCATACTTATTTTTTTTAACCCTATTCCCGATAACCCGGCATTTTCACAAACTCGGCCACCCTTCGGTCCACATTAGGCCGAGTTTTCGAGGTTCTACTGTACTTACAAATCTTGTTTTGGAAATATTAGTTGCTTTTGCATGTATTTAAAGTTTTTATACAATTAATCTGAATGTGATAATGGTATTTTTAAAAATATCTTTATTAATTTTTATTAAAGTTTTGTTTGTAAATATCAGTAAATCATTTGTTTAAAATATGAGTGTACCTGCTTAAATAACTTTTTCCACAAGTGATTATATAATGGTAAATAATGCTGACATTTATTTACATAATGCTAAATCAGAGCTATAATAGTTTAATATTTTTTAAAGTCTTTTCAATTAAAAAGATAATTGATATCATTTTTTGATTAATGACAAATATTACATGATGATATAATTTAATCACAAATAATGATAATATAATATTTTATTTATGTGTGAATTGTAATATTTGGACATAAGTGAACACATTATTTTGTATTAATTACTTTAATACAAAATAATGTGTTGAGCAACAGGTGAATACCAAAGTTATGAAATGTTTTGAAGAAAACAAAATATATTTTGAATGTTTCCATCTGTTTATATTTGTTTTCATTGATAGAATCATTGACTTATAAACTGACAAATTTTCATTCATTGTCTTTGAGAATTGTTAATTTTTACTCAAAATTGCTATTTAAGCTTGAGAAGAAATTAATTCTCATTTCTAAATTACATAAAATTTTGTTTATTTTTTAAGAGTATGCTCTAGTAAGCATCCTCTCAAAAATAAATTGATTTGGAATAGTCATAAATAATAAGTTTATGATTATTACGTTACTATGTTTAAAATTTTATTTGAGTATTAAATAAGTGTAATTAAATATCTAAATGTTTTTAAGCAATATTAGTTATTTTCAAAAGAGTGAACATTAAAAAAAAACAAATACTTGAAACTTTAAAAGCAGTTCATTGTGTTTTATTAGAAGCTTTCAAAAACTATTTTGAAATTAATGTTTAAAATTTTTGAAGCATTTAACAATGAGACAAATGTACAAAGTTTTTTAACTTTATTAAGTAATTTATTTTTGTTTTTCAAATTGAACAAAAGTGCTCTCAAAATCTTTGGATGTGTAATTATTCTCATTCAGTATTTCAGTGAAACATTGTACTTTGAGAAAACAAATACATTTCAGGATTGAAGAAAGATAAAATTAACCATTCTAAAAGGATTAATGATCTCAATATATTGTCTCTTTTTTGAAGAATTTGCCTTTATGAATTGTCTCAATCATTCATAAGGGAGATCATAAGACAGATTCAGTACAACAAAGAAATGGATTTTAGAACTGCTGTAGCTTCCAAGAAATATTCTCTGAATAATTAATAAGCAGTTTTGATCATTAAAATTGGTCATTATTCATTACTTAATTTGTAAAACTGTTAAATAATATATTTTAATGCATTTATCAATTTTATTTATTTCAATTGCAGTAAATTAAAGTGTAGGAAATTTACAAATATAACATTATAAATTAGCTAAACTGAATAAAAATATTTTTACTGTTTTATTGATTTTTCAGTCAAACAGAAGAATTTAAAATAAAAAATTTATTTTTCTTTACTGAAGAGACTTCAATAAAATCAAAATGCTTTTATTCAATTTAGTTAATTTACACTGCTGTACTTTCAAATTTTCTACATTTTTTGATTACAGTACATTAGTTCATTATGTTTTGAGCAATCAAAATAATGTTTTAATAATATTATTAAAACATTATTTATATTAGGATATTATTCAAGTTTTTATTGCTTTTAACAGAGTATTGTATAAAATGAAATAAGGACTAAAGAACTTTTTGTACAGAATAAATAATATTTTATGATGAATGATTGTTTTATTTTCAACATTATTTTCTTTTTAAGAGCAATCTTTAAAAATATATTTTAAAATAATTTTTTTCTAAATGTTCAGAAGTTTTGTTTCCTTTCAGTTAAATAGAAGTTTATTTTCAACAGATTTATTATACAAAGTTGAAAAGCATTCTGTAAATTTAAAACAAGATGATGTAGATAAGATAGTAGAAATATTGGGGACATTACTCCTGACTGTTGTCAGCTGCCTGCTTATCCAGTGTTTTCTTGTTGCTTTGCAACATACTTCATATCTGTGTTGCAATTAATAAACATATTAATTTAATATATATTGATTACATAACTAAATAATAATAAAATTTAATGAAGAATAATTGAAAACAAAGATAATATAATTTAAAATAATGTGGAATAGATTAATAACAAACAACTTAATAACAAACTAATATAGATAGATGATGATTAAAATCTATTGTTCTGATGATATAATGTTTTTTGAATATTCATGGTTGAACTTAGACATCTCATAGTGCATAAAATATTTTTAAATTTCAAGTTTTTTTTATATTTAATGTTCTTTTTTAACTGTATCAATTTGTTTTTCTGTAAGAAGTCTGTTTCCACTTAAATATTTTATGCCACTCAGTTATATACAACATAATGAGACTATTCTGTAGAATGTTTCTTAGTTTAGAATATTTTATACATTTTTATTATAATGTTCTTTTCATATATATTTATATTGAATTGAAAGCACATGAAAAATAAGAAAATGAATATCTTGATATGGCATATCATATTTTGAGAATTTGAAATATTCATAATAGTACAAACATAAGTATTTTTTTGGAAAATTTCATAATGTTTAAAAAAATAATTATAAATATTTCTGATACATGAACAATCAGATTAGAGTGATGGTTGAAAATTTTCAATATTAACTCAATATTTTTAACAACTTGAACTTGGTTACATATTTATACTCTGTAATGAGTTGTCTTGTTCAGCAACAAATGCTACTTGGTTTGGCAAAGCTATATTAAGCAACTAAATTAAGTGTTATACTTTTGTTCTAATTGGGCTGCAATTTGAAAAAAATTGTCCCCCTGTTGTCCGTCTGTATCTGTCTGTTCCTTAATCTTGAGAACAAAGTTAGATAGATAAAAATCTAGACCAGATGTGGAAACCTTAAGGGCAAGAGGCCTTGATTAACTATATACAAACTTCTGAAGCAAACCAGAAGGCATGTTATTTCAATTAAAAAATTTTCTCCTGAAAAGAGTTAGATAGGTGACCAGCACAACTCTGTTGCTAACAGGAACAGTATGATGTACAGGGGGCAAGACACTGCTAGTTTGAAGTGGAGAACATAAATTGTAAATTAAATAAATTAAAAATATTGTTAAAATTGCAGCCCAGCATTGTGACGACGTCACAATAAAATAATTGCTCATTATTTATATGTCAATTTCACATTCATATATAGATTGAAAAAACATTGATGTTATAATGAATAAATATATTCAATGTAATTAAATAGTAGTTATTCACAAAGTAATGTTATTTTTGAGCATCTCACCAATAAGATTGAGCAATAATTTTAATAAAATCAAGCATTTTCAACTACATTTAGCGGTCATCATCAGGTTCTTAAGCATTCAAATGGAACAACAATTCAAACATGCAGATTTTAAAAATTAGAATAGGAATCTGATTGAATAACTCCTACAATGTCATTGGTGATTTCCATAAAATAAAAATGATTTACAAGATTTTGAAGTTCTATCTCCTAGAATTAACTACAAGCTTAGATTTTATTGGTGTTGAGTCTGTTGCTTACTATTGCATTTGGTTTTTCAAGTTTACATATTATTTTTGTGTAGAATTATTTAGTTCAAAAAGAAATATTCAAGAAGATTTAAAATTGTCATTTATGTATATGATTTAACTTTTATCACTATATTTTTTTCAAATGAAATCTTTCTGAAATATATAATTTAAGGCTTTTGATGGAAGTGTTTATTATATCATTCCAGTCTACTAAGAAGTGTTTTAACTCTTTTATCACTCTAATTTATTTTTTATGAATATTTGCTAGTGAAATGAAATAAGGTATTAACATTAAAATGTTATCATTATTATTATTAATGGATGGAATAAATAATTCATCTATATAATTCTAGACATGTTTGTGAATTGCAGTTTTATTTCTACAACAAGCAAAAAGAAATTATAATTTTTAGAAGTTCAAATATGAACTATTTCAACTTTTATAAATTCTTTATAAAAATATTTTAAAGTAATTATTTGTGTTTTTATTAAGAATTATTTTAAACAATTTATTTTAGAAGAATTAATATAAATTTAGAAATTTAAATTAAAAGAATAAACATTTCTGAATAAATACTATGTATTTAGTACTTTTAGATAAAATAAAGCCCAAATTTCAGTCTAAATTTGATGGGTTTAGCTCATATCTTTGTATAAGATGACCTCAAATTATTAAAAAATTTGTGATGATTTAGGTAGCAGGAAACAATCATCAATTTGACAATAACCAGATACAGTAAGATGTAAAATCTGCAGATGTAAGTATGCACTCTTAGCAAGATGTCAATGTAAGGTTTCACAATTCATAAGTGACTACTGAAATATGCTGTCCTTCCAAGCTTTGTCTGCAGTTACTTTTATCTATAGTTATTGGCTGAATAGTATCTTATTAAGTTATGGAACTTACATAGGTATTTTGTTGAGAATTTAAGGAAACTGACTGTTTTTATATCTGGACTATAAGATAATCCCTGGTTTAGGATTATTTTTATGATTTAAATACTGTCTTATTTGCTGAAATATACTATATGAATTCTTGAAAATGAGAATTCTTGAAGTTATTTATATGTATCATAATAATAATAATTGTTTAAAATAATTTGTTTTATTTTCACTATTGTTATGAATTCACATACTTCAGAAAACTGCATCTTTCTTGTAATTTTGTATTCTTGTAATTTATTTCATGATTTTTCTTTGCTACATCTCTACATTAATAGATTTCTAAATATCATTTTTATGATGTACAGTTTAAAATGGTATATCAACTATCAAATATAGTTATTTATGTAGGAATAGTAATTGAGATAGAGAACTAGAAATGACAATAATCCAGTGTTCATAACTGTCTTGATAGAGTGATAATGTTCTCACCTTCATAACATCTTTTTTCCTTTCTTATTTTCGTGCTGTCACCAGCTGTCGTCTTCTTCCCTTCTCTCCTTACTCGTCCCTCTCTCTTGTTCTCCTTGTCTCCCCCGCAACACCTCGTAAATTTATTGTCTTAACAGGTTAGGAATGTTACTCATCTAAACCCCACATTTATGTAAAAAATACAATAATTTCAATGATTTCAAAGACAAAGAATCTTAGATTCTTAATATGACACTTTACTGATTATCTATGAAAAATTCCTAATCTGTTCTGGGTATGTTGGGCCTCTTCCATTTAGTCATCCCTATTGTATGCCTGGCTGAATTCATAATAGGTAGCCCTTTGATTAAAAATGTTCTTTTATGCATTCAAAGCAGAGTCAGAAATGAGAAAAAATTGTTTATTAAAAAATTTAATAATTTGCAAGTTAATTGTGTAAAAAACACAATTAAAGTATGTATTATAGAGTGATTAGAGAAATAAACTGAAGTTTGAATTATTGTAAAATTCAGTTTAAGAGAATACAATATTCCAAAAGTTAAACTAATAGAATTTTATGAAGAGAATTATCTGTTTATGAAAATCATAAAATGCATTTTATAGAGAGGATGCTTCTCTGTTGGACAATATTGAAATCAGATTGCATACATAATACAAAATAGAAAATGAAGAATACAATTCTGTCTGCCAAAATACTTCAGAAACAGATTAACATAACATATTATGAATTCTTGAAATTGAATATTGTGAAAATTAAGGCTAAACAATCTGCTAGATTATGTTAGATTATAATTATACCTCAATATAATCTGGCAGATCATTTGGCCTTAATCAAAAATTGGGTTAATGGATGTTTATATTTGTATTGTGAGAATTAGTGTTAAATATACAGACATGGCTATTTTAGAATAGAATTTATTGTGGTCAAATAATTCAGAAAAATGGAAAACATTTGTAATCTCTTACAAATGAGACTAAATACAGAATAGGGGAATACATTATAATACAGTACCATGGAATCAGCTGGTAAGGGCAATACTATAATAAGCATTTTTAATGCTCTAGGCAAATCATTAATTTGGCACCCTTGAATTAAGACTATAAAATATCATTGAAATAAATAGATATAAGGTAATATATTTTATAAAAAAACAAAAGATTATTATTTTATTCTCTTTGAAATAAAATGTATTTTGATTCATTGGAAATATGAGGAAATATCATAAAAGGCTTAATGTAATAATTTTCTACTAGTTGCTGAATACTTTGCATTTAATGCTCTTCATAAGATATACTTTGTATTGAAAAAATTTACAGAAAGTATGCATATTGGCTTATTTTTTCCAATGGTTGGTATTTTATGTAGATCAGAATTAATTATGGAATTTGCTTTCAAGCAACAATTGAAAGCATATAGACCATGAAAAACATTGTATTACAACCAGACAGCAGAAAATGCATACTTCAACAATATGATTTTGCATTCAACAGAATCTTCTATATTTATTTTAATGTATAAACAAAATAATCTCTCTCTGCAATTTTCTAATTATAGTTGTTGTTTTTAATGCATATTGTATATCTGGATAATTAGATGCTACTTTTACAGAGTTCAATATGTTCATGCCCCATGTACTGTACAGTGGTGTCTGCAGACTATCAAAAAGAGGGACATAAGCTATAAAAAAGGGCATCATATGTACATTATGCAAGAAGATACCTGTATGTGTATATATATATATATCCCTTGATTAAAACAGTTAATTAAACCCTCAATGCTACTGTGTATATCAAAATCATGTTAATCAAATACATTTGTGCTTTGGTATTGGTTGAATACCATTACCAAACAATCATGACCTGCTAGAACAAATTTTTGGTTAATAACAAATATAATAGTTTTATTTTTATTTTGTCATTAGTAAAAAGTTTTTGGTGATAAAAATGAGTAACTAATTTAAAAATAAAATGAAACTTCAGAGCTCCCTTGGGGATTAAGAAAAGGACAACCTGATGACAGGAAGGCATATGCCCCAAGTGCCTTAATGTGTGGGTTCCCCTGCTCATGTAATTTGGCATTCTAATCAATTGCCCATGTTGCTTCCATATCATAACAGTTCTGACTATATGTATTAGACCAACTTGCAAAAAGATATAGATGAGATATTTTATTGGGCTGCAATTTGAAAAAATTGTAGATGTATAAATTTCCACTGTCACCCATCTGTCTGTTGTCTGTTTGTCTTTCCTTAATCTTGAGAACAGAGTTAGATGAAAGATGAGACCAGATATGGAAACCTTAGGGGCAGGAGGCCTCCGATTGACTATACAAACTTTCAATAAAATCAGAAGTCATGTTATTTTAATTCAAAAATTTTTTCCTTAAGTGTGTTAGATAGATGACTGGCACAACTCTATTATTAAAGGAAAAGTGTGATGTACAGGGACAAGCCAGTAATTTGAGGTAGAGAGCATATATTTTAAATTAAATAATTGTGATTAAAAATTGCAGCCTGGCATTGTGATGATGTCACAATAAATAATTGCTCATTAAATATTATAAATCTGCAGAAAAACATGCTAGTTTTAACAATTCTTTCTTAACATACTTCAGAAATAACTAAATAATTCAAAGATATGAAAAGATTAATATTTTTATATTTAAGAATGGAGGTTCTGCAAAATGCAAAAATTAACTGAATTACTGTATTGCAATAATTCTCATATAAAGGGTAAAACTGCTCATGGAGAGAAAATTTTCAAAGGCTATGTTTTAGAAAAATTAAAAATCAAACTGAAAATATCAAAATCATATAAATAATGGAAGGAATAAGAAAAAATTTTCCTTTTTTATTAGATTCACTATAGAAGAATATGGAATATAAGGTTTGTGGAAATACTAAAGCATTTGATTATTTTTATGACTAAGTTTTACAATGAAAAAAGAAGCTGCTGTTAGGACTAAATCAGAGAGAAAATGGCTCAGATTAGGAAATGAAGTATGAGAAGGATGAAGGATGTATGTTGTCCCTGTAACAATTTAACTAGTACAGTGAATGTATCATGAATTTGGTATAAATGGAGAATTATGCTAGTTGATATTTACATTGAAAATGGAAAAAACCTGATATTTTAAGATGTACAAGTGACATCATTATATTAGCAGAAAGAAGAAAATACTTAAGAGAATTTATCAAAAAATATTGGAAAGTACATTATCTGTTTTGACTGAAAAGTTCCACTATTACACACAGATAATAACAGAAGAAATTTTCTGTTGCAATGTCTGTTTTATAAACATTAAGAAAATAAATGTTAGATCATATTCCATCTTGGCATTAACATTAATTAGAAAAAAAATAGAAGCTATAATTATGTTCTTTTTTGTTTTTAAGATGAAGAATAGATTATTAAAGATGAAAGAATAAGATCAATCCTAAGAAGTAAATTATTTATTAGAAGAACATTATAATTTATATAGATTGCAATGTTAGTGTTTCAAATATTTGAAATTCAATATTCTTTTGAGTGTTATTTGAAAACATATTTGAGTGTTATTTGAAAACATATTTGAGTGTTACACTCAATGTTATCAAATAACATTGAGTGTTATTTGAAAACATATTTGAAAACAGAAGTATGGAAACGATTATACATGATAAAAATGCTATACTTAAAACAAAGAACCAGAATTATCAATACAGTAGAGCGTCGTTTATCCGAAGGTCGGTTATCCGAAACGTCTGTTATCCGAAGGAATTCCAGTTGACAAATTTAAATTTTCGCTAGTGCTGTGGCACTGTAATCTTTGGCTATGTCTTCGGCTACTCAAATATTTTACGTTTTTGATAATAAATTAACTTCTGAAGTATAATTTTTTATTGTTTTTATATTTTTCAATATATTTATTTTGTTTGTACAAAATAAAAAATTAATTTTTAACGATACAATAGTCTTCGTTAGGCTTAACATCGACGAAAATTCAACGCGAAGCGACACGCAATGGAGAAAAATTTCAACACGGGATAAATTAATACATTTTTTCGTACATAATTGGTTATCCGAAAAATAAGTTATCTGAACAACCCCAGTCCCCAATTGATTCGGATAAACGACGCTCTACTGTATATATAAAGTTAATTTTGAAGAGGAACAAGAGAGAAACTTGATCTTTCTGGATTGATCTGAGTTAATTAAAATCATTCAATGCAATATCAAATTAAACCTAACTGTTCACCTAAAGCAAAAACCAATACATTCTGATCATGCAATGCATACAGATGATATATACAGTACTGTACTTGTAAATTACAAGTACAGTACTGTATATATCATCTGTATCATCTATATCATCTGTATCATATAAATTACAAAAAAAGAAAACATGATAAAAATTCAAAAATATAGAAAACAAAAAATTTTATCTTTTGGTAGATAAATATTAGAAGAATGAGAGAGTATGAAAAATTGAAATTAATACAGCTGTTTAATTGAGCTAAATATTGCTATTTTTGATATATACAAATAAAAAAATAAAAAAAAACAATTTTGGCAAGAATTTTGAAATATTAAAATTTTTTTTCTTATGCTGATGTCTTATAACTTTGAAGTTATTGTTTAATTTTATACCTTATTGGAAACTTGAAATGATAATTCTGTTAAGAATTAACTTGATGAGGTTACCGTTTAAATTTCTTGAGATGTAAATTTAATGCTACATTTTAATATAATTAATTTCTAAAAATGATTTTAATTTACTGTAATGCATTTCCTTGAACCATAACTATAGGATTAGGATCAAATTTTATGAATGATTTACACGTAAAGTTTATATTTAATATTTAATTTGTAAGCAGTGAACAGCTTGTACAGTATAAGTCTAAGAGTTTTATAAAAAGAGCTTCAGTTTAGATTTACTAAAATTACATCAGAATAAGTTAACAAGTTTATATATTAATTAATCAGTGTTATAAACACAAATGAATTAAAAACACTATTGTTCAAAGTTTACTATAAATTTGAATTGAATTTAGATCAAATACAAATCCTTTGCATACAGTTCTACTATATTTTGACATATAATATCTTAAAATGTTTCTTTCTATTATGAAAGGGGAAAAAAATTAGTACAAAAATTGTTTAGTAAAAAATGAATTTTTAACAATTAAAAATTTTTGTTTAGCAATTTTAAATAAATCAAAAACATTACTTAACCTTATTTAGGAATGTTTTCCTTAGAAAATTCAGAAAAATTAGAAGATTGCAGAAGTTTTTAGAAATCAGGATACAAGAAAAGATATAAAATGTCATATTATGCAAAATTCATTAAAAGGATTACTATAGTTTATAAATAAATTACATCAAAGTAAATAGAAGCTACTTGAACTGAAACAGTTATTGATAAGTAGAAACAAAAAGACAATAAAAAGTAATTACTGAGAAATTATTGGCAATTATTTACAGTTTTTATCAATGCTATTTTGAATCTGTGATTTAGTAGAAATAATTTTTAAAATTCTAAAAGAATGTTGAAATCTGTTAAAATTTCTATTAGTTCTGCTAGTAGCAAAGTGGTTTTAGTTGGTATTCAGTAATGGAAAAAATGGAAAGTATCAATATATTGCTTGAGTGAATTGATAGGTTATACAAAGATTATGTTCCATTCAGTTATCGTTACCTAAGAAAAAATCAGCTATTCTTTTTAATAATATGAAATAGAAAAAATACAGCAACGAATTGCTTAACTTTCCCGGTAACACTTGGTGGCGCCATCTGTTATCATATTTTATTAGAAAAACTTTTNTATACAAAGATTATGTTCCATTCAGTTATCGTTACCTAAGAAAAAATCAGCTATTCTTTTTAATAATATGAAATAGAAAAAATACAGCAACGAATTGCTTAACTTTCCCGGTAACACTTGGTGGCGCCATCTGTTATCATATTTTATTAGAAAAACTTTTTATATTTTACTATTATAAAATGGCAAAAAGCTGAATTTTGAAGGCAGGGATGGATTTTATAAAAAATAACTGTAAATGCTATTAACAAGTAAAATCGTCATTAAGTCCGACCCTACTCGAGGTACACATGGCTCCCATTATCTGCCCATCTCGACCTTTAACCACCAAAATGTAATAGATCGATCCCCTAATAAACAAACTTTGCAATATTTCAGAAATTTTCGACATAATAAAAGTAGCCATATTTGTATCTAACTTTTGGCAATAAATTCATTTTGTTATTTACACTTGTCTTTGTGTAATGGACCATCGGAGCTTTAAAAAAACAGCCTACTTATATAGAAAAAAACCCGAATTTTTTTTTTGTATTTCTCGACGTTTCAAGGTGTCCTGAGTACAAAAATGTAAAAATCTGGGGGGTCATTTTTTGATCGATCGCCATACTTTCCCTCTATTATATGTACGATAATAACTGAGAAAGTAAAAATGGGCGATATGATTAATATGTTGCAAAAGTGGAATTTAAAAGTAGTTATGGAGGGATTGATCGGTTTTGAGATGAGAACAGTTTCATAGCTTAAAGACTGTACAGTACTTGCTGGAGAGAGTACTTCATAGTTTCACTAACTATATTTACATTTCTACTTTTTATAGGACGTATATTTTTCATTTCATTTCTACTTTTGCTATATGTTTGTATTATTTTAGGTTTTATTTAATTTTAATTTTGAGTCTCAGATCAAAAATTAACTTACTAAATTATACTATATAACGCATAAAACCTAAAATATTACTAAAATAATAAAATAAATAAATAAATATATATATATATATATGTTCTTTTCTATATATTGGCTTATTCTTCATTATCCTGAGATTAGATGATTCTAATACATTATAAATATTCCATTATCTATACTGAAAGATAGATACACAGCTTTTGCAGAATACATTGAACTTTGTATATTTTATTAGAAAACATAATCCTAATGCTAAAGATGAAGATAAAAAGTCAGTGATTCTTACATTTTAATTTTCTATTACTTTTATTTCCCTTGTGTGTGTTAATTAATTTCTGTAATAAAAGTTATTTTATTACATCAACATATAAATTTATATATACAGTAAACCTCCGCCAACTAGGACAATTTTTTTGAAAAATTGTGTAGTAATTTATTGTTAGTAGACAGCATTCGTTAATTATAATCATTAATGCAACGAAATTATAATAAACGAGTATTTTTAGTTATCCGAAAGTCTTTGCGGTACCGTGCATTATATTACTCTATTCAGTAAGTTACTAAAGATTGTACGTTGCTGTATACTGTAATGTCATGAAATGTTTTTGAGTTCATTTCTGTTAATAAATTCAGCAGTATAACCTACTAAATCAGTAAAACTTCTGTACAGAGCTGATCGTAATAAATGACTGTAGAATACACAGAAATCTTCGTAAATAATATGATATACAGTATATATTATACACTACTGTTTTACAGTTTTATACATTTTACGATTTAGGCTAATTCAAGATGAATCTATTTTAAACTGTCATTGAACATGCTAAATGTTTGCTAAAGTAGGATATTTGCAGAGATATTTACAATATGATGTAAAATTTTCTACGAAATAATAATTGTTTCATTCTCTTAATTACGTATTAGAAAAGTAATTTAGAGTGTTTTTATTAATAATTATTTTACACAAACGTTTCTATTAGGGCGTGCTCTGCTGATACTTAAAATATCGATCATCTCGAGATTTTACACTGTACCATACGTCCTTGGCCCAATCTTTTGTGCATTATTATTTTTTTAAATCTGAAATTTTATATTCGAAATATCTGAATACTACAATTATTTGCCACTTACAAATCGATCGGATTATTATTATCTTATTAGCTTTCTGTTTTCGTGGTTCATTGGTATATCGCAGCTTGTGCTGCTTTGAATTGCAACGTGTTGTTCAGATGAATTTTTTAAAAATTTATCGAAAAATATTGTATTTTCCCGATAAATTTTTAATATTTTTCTATAAAAGTTATATTGCACAACAGCGAAAATGTTAAAGTTGAAATCAGCTTATATGATGCACAAATTTATACCTTTTTGCGTGAAAATATACTTAAATGTTTGAATCAAACGATAAAAATTGCAGTAATTCCAGTAATGCATTGATTGCTTGAGATAAGAACTTCGATTAGTTAAAACGTGCTTTGGACATAAAAAATAACAATAAATTTAACTATAAAATTACTTTATTAGTTTTTTCTTGTTGATTGCAAAAAAAAAAATTGAATGTAATGTGTATCTAAAATGCTATAAAATTTAACGTTTTTAAATATTAAATTTTTCGGTTTTTCAGTTTTATCTAAGTAAAATAAATTTATCTAAATCTAAAAACCGTATGCTATATGCTATTATCTAGAACATTTTTATTGTTATCAATCTATATGTGTATCAAAATTAATATAATAAAATAGAAAATTACAGTAAAATAAAGCTTCCAAATATTAATATGAAATATTTTACATTAATAAACACAATGAAACCTTCGATTAATAGATAAAATATCAAAGTAACTGATTTTACAAAATAAGGGCCTCTTTGTCCCATTCCTGATTACACCACTGTCTAAAGAAAATTTTAAAAAAGACTAAAAAATTGTCAAAGTTTAAAAGTGAAAAAAGTGAAATTATCAATATAATTGCCAAGAATAAAGAAAGCTTGGAAATATCATTATAAAAATAATTATTTTTAATATAAATTTTTTAATAAAAAGCATATAAAATTTTTGACCCTCTGTTCGAAATTTCTGGTTATGCACTGAGGAAAGAAGTGATGAATTAAAAAAGAAAAAATAATAATCTATAATGTTTAAATGTAGAGGGAAGCTTTAAAGTGTGATCAGAGGAACTGTAAAAAGCACAAGATGAAGATTTTTTTATAATTAAGAAAAACTAATTGATATACTTAATAAGTAGTTAACCTCAGCAGTTCTTATATGTATATTTTATAATGAGCTCGTCCATATTTGACCTTATTCAGAAGTCACGTTGTATATGCACCTGTTCTTTTCCTATTACAATTAAAATTCTGTTCGTTAAAATTTGAATTAAATAAATACATATATATTACGCAAATATAGTTTTTTTAATCAATATGTTTTTATAATTACGATAAAATATTTATTTCCTTATTTTTCAGAAAAACAAATTTTATTTGTAAGATGCGATATAAAATATATTATTTAAAAGGAAAGGAATGCAGTCTGAATCTAACGAGTACGACTATTAAATTATATTTAAATTTGTTGTCGTCAGGAATCAGCCATACGGGCGTTAATAGTGTTTATTACACGAGGGTCTTGACCTTCATTTAGATCATCCAACACATGAAGAGAAAAAAAATCGGTGTGGTATTCGAGCCCGGATCCTTCACAGCGATAAGAAATTCTTTACTAGTATTTATGTATTACAAGAGTAGGTACTCGGTGTTTGTAATTAAAGTACACATTTCAAAAAGAACTCGGGAACTAATTAGCAGAATGGCATCAAATTTCATGTATAGATAAACTTCTGTGGTGATGGAATTTTATTTGAAACGAAAAGTTAGTTGCAAAAATGTCCGTTGGGGTGGAAAAAGGTGCTGCAACACCTTAGTGCAGTGATTTTCAACCGGGGTACAGTGAAAATGAGCTGAACAATGTCATTAAACTTAGGTTTATTACTAAAAGTACGGAAAACTTAACAGCTCTGCATTGACAAAGAAGAGATTGCTGTGAGAAAAATTAAGTTAGAGTGTTACTATTAGAAAATTAGGGTGTTACTAACATTTTTGTAATGGATAATTCAAAATGTCTCAAAACTTACACACGGTACACTGTGGGTTTACGCAACAGCATGCTGGCTTACGTTGTCAGCAACATGAAATGTGATTATGTAAATTTTCCATGATAACAATGTAGCAGGCTTTTTGTCTGATGTCATATACGTGATTGCATATTCTCGAGTTTTAAAGTGTGAAATTTCACGAACACCCTGTATATGTGCTTATATACCCTATATATATCAGTGATTTTCAACCGGTGTGCCGCGAAAAATTTTGGAGGTTATTAAACAAATTATTTTTGAAAGAAGTCCAAAGAACAATAAGTGTACATGTCAAAATTAAAACCCCTTTTAAATTGATTATACGAGTTTTTCATTGTTATAATAAATAACCATATACTGTATATATAATGTAGTAGAAAATATATACTGTATTCATAATCAAAATTATACGTGCATATTAAATAAAATTTTCTTTTAATCAAAAACATTCAAATTATTTTAACTTAAAAATAGCGGGAGGTTGGGCAGGTTTATAAAAGCAATTAACGTGCCATTTTTAAATGCAAATTAAGACTTAATGTTAATTGTTTTTCTTATATAAACTAGAATTATTAATTTAAATAACTGTTGTTGTTGTAACCTACTGCTGTTTTAAGGAAGAACAATACTGTTTTATTTAATTCACAAAAATATAGACAAAAAGAATTAGATTACGTGGCAAGTAATGTGACGATAGAATGTTTACATAAACAATTTTAAATCACGTGATTTATTTTGAGGAAATTTTTGGCGCGGAAATTTAATTATAGATTCAAGTGTGCCATGAGATAAAAAAAAGGTTGAAAAACACTGCTATATACTGTAAACACGAACACACACGTCTATCTACCTACCTTTGATAAAATCTTAGCAATGAATTTTAGAATATATTCTAATATTTAATCATTCGGGGTGATTAGATTCAATTTTTATCCATTTTTGATTTCTTAATTTATACTAATGTAAGCCCGTTTAAATTATGAATGAAATTTATTTTTATAAAAGGAAACACTTCAATATATTTGTAAAATTTTATGCGATTACGTCGATTAATAATTTCGGTGCTTAATTCATATTTATCCATTACTTTCAATTCTTAACTATTGAGAGCAGAATTTATATAAACGTATAGCAACGGAGATCTTAAGAAATTATATTTTTCAATTAGAATTGTTAGTAACATCGCATGCACCTGTGTAATCAAAATAATGCCATCCATTAATTCTCACATTGAGCATAAAAATAAATAAATGCATTATGATAGACGTTACTAGTGTCAGCAGTTCCATTATCGAGAATCTTGCCGTCTTGTTAAAGGGAATTATAATAATTATTATTATTTCTTAGGTCCAGGAAAGTTGTTATTGAAATCAATATTTAGTATTCTAAACGTTTCGTCAATAAAATTGGTGCTGTTTGTAGTAATGAGGTAATAAAAGGATGCGTTAAAATTAAATTCCTACATCGATCGACGTTGTACTAAATATTTACCTAAGTTAAATATTTAAGCAGCGAATTTAATATTTAAGCTGTAAATTTTGAAGCAAAAAAATTTGCTTCATAGCTTAAATATTTGGCTTAGGTAGCTGTCGTACCATTTGAAAAGATCATATATATAAACTTATATATATTGACAATAATTAGAAATTAAACAATGTTTTAATTATAAAAAAATTGTTTTAAACATGACAAAAATAAGCCTAATTCTAATATTACACTGTTGATTTCATAAAATGTTAACGATAAACAGCTGTCCACAGATGTTTTTTCGTTTCTACACTATGAATAGTGGCCGAAATTATGAAAAATTTAATCGTTTAATATATAATATATAAAATGAAATAGTATTAAATAAAAAAAGATTTGTTCTGTTTCTAGTTTCAGGAAACGGAATAAATATATCCACTCAATTTAAATAGTTAAGTGTGGTAAATCGTAATGATTTTTCAAATAAGGTTCAAAAAATTGATTTGTACAGAATTGTCTTCGATAATATTCCCTTAAATAACAATAAAAACAGTATCAATAAAATCCGTATTAAATGTTCATTATATAAATCGGAATTGTGTAAAGAATTTATTAAGTAGTCTTAAATATAACTTTTGTTTTACTTTTATGAAAACCGAAATTATTCGAACCGAATTTATTCGTAAGAATTCCATGTTAATTTTAAGCAATGAGAATGCATTTCTTTTTTTAAATTTTATTTTGAAGTTATGAAAAACGAATTGTGTAGATATTTCTTGAATATATTTAGCATGAATGTAAACAGTATAATAATTTATTAAATTTTAATAAATTTTGCAGAGGTAACAGACAAATTTTTAAAAAGAAAACATCCGTTTATGTTAATTTAATCAATTAAATAATACATTTTATAATACATTTATCGTGTAATTTCATAAAATTTAATAAATTTGGTTAGTAAAACGCCTGATTTGCATAATATTGATGCTCAAATTTTTCTTTGAAAATTGATAAGTTAATTTATTATCTGTATTTGTATGGAAATTAGAATTTTTAGATAATAAATTTGGAAAGTTTGTTTATATTGCGGTCTCTTAAAAGCTCGAAAAATTTTATTACATTACATTGTAATATATTATAAAAAATTCCATAAAGAGAGAACACTTTGTAATCGGTGACCTAAAGTTAGTGGCACATTCAGAATTTTTGGTAGCACATAGTTAATGTCATAACGAAGATGCTCTTATTTGCATAAACGAAAAGTGATGTTGAATATTTAAAGTTTTTAATATATATAAAAAAATACAAATAATAAAATGTGGGCGTCAAAAATTTGATTACGCAAGTTTAGGGTAGGGTCCTGCCACCACCTCCGATTTAGACAAAAAACGAATAGTTAAGGCGCGAGGGTAAGAGTCACTCCTAAGTCCAGGAATGAGCCTCTCAGGAGGATGAATGCAAATACAAATGAAAAAGAAGTTTATTATAAAAAAACGACGTATTGAACAAAGTTATAAAATCTGATTTAGGAAATTGGCCTATCCCTATCTATAAAACGGGGGGAACCTAACGGGGGATATCTGAACTGCGCGACTCACAACATACCAGGAAAAGAGTTGTCTTCTCTTTCTTTTCGTCTTCTCGTTCCTTTCTTTAGTCCTTCACTAGGTCGGTTGTCTCTTTTCTGGCCAATGTCCTCTCCAGCCAGTCCAGTCTGTTTCAATCCTCTCTCACTATTCCAATTCTTTTTCACCTTCTCAATTCAGTCTCACTCCTTCAAATCTTTCTCACTGTCTGGTTCTATCTTTTTTCTGCCTTAATTTCATAACTTCTTTCTATTTTTTTTTTTGTTTTTGACCAATCATGCTTTAGTTCCGGAGGAAGGTGAGGTAATTTGTAAAATGCATGATTGGTCATCTATTGGTTCTCCTCCTCTCTTGTCAATGAAGAATGATATGTGTCCATGTCACATTGACCGCATACCATCGGTCATATAACACCGTCGAAAAAGGGGAAACGACGAGCATCTCCTCACGTTTTCCTTCGCATGTTGTGAGATTTATAACGATTAATTGATAAATTTTTTTGTTCTAATTTGTTTTTCTAAATTATGTTAAGTTGCTATTACAAAAATTTTGGAAAGGGGTCCCTAAAATTGGAAAAATAGGCGAAATTCCTTTACACCTTTACTTGATAGATAAACAATTGATATATAAACAATTTCGGTGTCATGTTTACATACACATCTTCTGTTCGAGATGTGGGTCTAAAGGGCGTCTTGTATATAGCTAGCTAACAGTTCCTTAGACAGAACAAAAAAAGGATATAAAATAAACAGAGTTTAAAATACAAAAAAAAAATAATTTCTAGCTGATTAATTAAATAATACATTATTAGAAAAAGAATTAAAATAAAATACAGTAATTAAAACTAAAATTATACCGATAATGTAGTATAAATGGCAATTCACAAATATATAATATATAGATAGATAGATAGATACAATAGTAACAAAATTTTTGTGGGAGAGAATGGTGGACTTTAACTAAAAAACTAGAGAAACAATTATTAGTTCTTGAAATTTTGTAGCACTCTTTTGAGAAGTTTTTAGCACACCGGTTAAGAACGACTGATTTAATGTGTTATTACAAGTAAGAAATAAGAATCAAAATAATATTAAAACAATAACTTAGTTAATTGATTTTTATAAATTTCCATATTATTATTTATAAATTCAAAGTAATGAAGAATGCATCTATGCATTCATATTACATGCTCGAAAAGTACAGGTACAAATATTATTTAATTTATTAATTAATAAAAAAGCATGTAACTTTCCCACGAGATCAAATTGATTTTATTTTCCTTCGGTTAATGAATTTTTTAAACGAATGTAAAAGTACTTTTCATTTTTCAGTTTATAGTTTATTCTCTTTCCGATGTATTTAAATTGATTTACTCGTGTTTTTATTTTCGTATATAGCTTAACAAAAATTAAACAAAACAAATTTGGAAATTTGAAACTACATAGTGTAATTTATGATCTGTATGTTATTTTACAGCTTCTTCAATCACTAATTGTTTATGGAAGAAAGAAAAAAAATTGGAAAAATTCTTAATGTCTTTTAGCTTTTTCATTAAAAGCTTTTTTCTCCTATGATATCGGGAATGATTTATAATCTTTTCACTTTAACAGATAAAATGAAAAAAGTAACTGACGAAAATCTCTGAAAAAGAAACTGCCAAGAATAATCGTTTAAAAAGATCTTAAATCTTAGAGAGAGAGAGAGAATAATTTTGTTCGATTGTTAATAGTTTCGATAATTTCTTTATCAATTTATCAATATCTACTCTTGAAATTTCTATTAAGTACAGAAATCAGGTCTTTTATGAGAAGATAATGATGAGAGTTAAATATAGATTACATTTTAATTTTGTTCCTAATATATTAAATCTATAGTAATAATGGGATCATTAATTTAATATGTTAATGTTCACGTTATCTATAATATTTAATAGAATCAGATTATTAATATCTTTTATTCAAGATTAAATGATGGTACTGATCTGTTTCTTTTACTAGATTTTTCGTCGTATGTTTTTTACGTTATGTTTCATGTAGTTATCTATTTACGGATAGAATTAAGAATTAAGTATTACTTCTTTTACAATATAACTATTATAATTTTTTATTCTATAATGTATATAAGGCTATATAACATTCTTTATGCTGTTAAAATCGAAAAAAATCCTCTTAATGTCTACAGGCTGGGGAAAGTTGTTTAAAAAAAAACAGATAATGATAAAAAAATGATCTCAAAGAATTGGAAAAAGTATCAAGAAGTAAGGCTTATATTTTTAACATGAATTCAGCAAGAGAAAATAATGTGAAATTTTTTTTTTTGCCTTTTAAAAGTTGTATGTTTTTTAATGGAAATTTATATATAACTTTACTATTTTGCGAAAAAAAGCGCAAAAAAGCAAAATTCACGTGACATTGGTTATTCCATAGATATTCTGTTATCGATTCTCCTGAAAATTATATAATTTTCTGTTACATTTCCATTTTTCTGAACAATGTTTTTACAGATAAAAATGTGTTATTTAATACTAGCACTGATGAGATGATGATACTGTTAGAGATCAATTCTTGAGACTATTTCTATTATTTATGATAGTCTTTATTTAGGATATAAACAAATTGTAAAGTTAGAAAATGCGTAGTTAATAATAAGTTACATTTGGAAAATTTGATATTTACCATTTGTTTAGTTTGAATTATCTTTAAAATACAAATCAATTTCTAATTAAGTGTCTACTTATCAGATTAAAATTTTGAACAGTTGCCATTTGTTTCAAAATGGTAATTGTTTGAAATTTTAAATTAAAAGTTTAGACTAATTGTAAACTGCAATACACAATATTTCAAATTCGCAGTTTTTTGTTATGTGAATAGCTTCAAATTAATAGCTAAATTACATTAATTTAAAATATAACAAATTGTCACACTATTTTTATATTTATTTTTTGTGATTAATTTGTATTAGCAATGTTCAAAATGTATTTAGTTTGCGTTACTGTTTGATGTTTTTTATCTCTAAATGATTGATTAAATTAAAATAACCCACAAACTGTTTTGCAAACTATTTATCAACTTATCATACCAGCATTTAATTATATTACTAGGCCTATGTATATTTAATCTTGATTTATTGCAGAAGAAATTAATAGAACTATTCTATAAATAGTTTAAAAAAATATATTTATCGCATTTTTGGATACATTAATCAAATTTAATGAACATGGTAATTCTCTTCTAGCATTAATAACACGATCACTGACGGCAATAATGACTTCAAGTATTTTAAAATCAATTTTTTTTGCTTTGCTGTTCGGGGCTATTATAATAAGAATTTAAAACACGAAAGATTTAAATCTGATGTTAAAGTAAGTTGTTATAATCTCACAACTTCCTCATTATTTTTCTTCAAAATGTCACTCATTCAGATTTAAATGCGTAGATTATATTTAAAAAAATATTTTTTCATCAATGGATTTATACGAGATAATTTGTTTCCCTATAAAATTTGATAGTAAATCCTTGAATTCGTTCATTAAAGATGAACTTTAATTTCTCAACATCCAGTCCTGTAACAACGACAATAAATAAATTCGCTATATATAAATTCGCTAAGAGTTGAAATGTCATAAAGAAAATTTTATTATCTTGTTAACATTTTATGTTTTAATTTAATATTTGTGCAATGTATTATTCAAGTTAGCTGTACAGATTCTAATTTAAAACGATTTTATAAAGACAGATTGCTACAATTACAACTATTAGGCTGTTAAATAATTCATGATTTACTTAACATTACTGTTATCTTGTAGTTAGAAATTTTAACTGTATTTTAAACAGTGCTACTGTTTAGAGAGGGCTGTCCATAACTGTAGATATTTCAGAGTTAATTATTTATTGGATAAAGTACAAAAATGATAGAATCGTATTGTTAAATGTCGCGTTCTTTTAAAAATATACAAATGACTGGCGAATTGGTCACAAAACTTTAAAAATTATAAGAACATGTTGTTAAATGGCTAAAGTTATGAAACTAAAAGTCAGTAATCGCAGCAATGTTTACTGACGTAAATAACAAATTTATGAAGGAACAGCTTGAAATCTAAATTTTATTAATTCGTTTATTTAATTTATTTTAAACAAAGAAAAGAAAATACAACAATAAAAATCTGTTTGAAGTTTGTTGTCTTTTTATTCTGAAAAGCTTGTTAATAATTTTGTACATTCTCTTCCTATTATATTTACTGATTTATCAGATTAATGGGTTTCAGATTCTTTCTCTGTTCTTGTTTTTTATCTATTGATTGTGAAAATCAATAGATAGAAAATAAGAATAGAATTCTGATGTATAAAATTATAGTAACACGCGATATCAACAGTTTATTGTTTGTAATGTAATGTACTTGAAAAAGTCTTGCATCAAAATTGAAAGGGTCAAGTGAATGATGAAGTAATAAAAGAAATTGAATTTGTAAATAGAGTAAGTGATATTTTATGCTTACTTATAAATTAGGTTCGGATCTTATTAATTCAATAATATACGAACAATAGTTTGTTGTGATAACTACTGATGCACATCGAGTCTAGAAGGAATTTCTTATTTCATATCTAGTAGGATGTCATATACACGTTTAAATGTAGGTTTTAGGTCATCATTATAGATGTAAATTTTCGCTTTCTTAAATCTAAGCCATAACAATTGTTTTTATTTATAGTATTATATGTTTATAATATATTAATAGTCAAGTCATTCTGTCTGTCTGCTTGAAATTGCCGATTCATGTATCACAAGCCACATGACACATATCCACGTGTCACAAGTTATCGTTATATTAATTAAACGAAAGCACAATTATTACAAATAGAATAAAATAAAACAATTTAAAAAATATTTTTTGTAACAATATTATCGATATACAGCAAGTCCTTACATCATCGATAGGATCTTGCAAAATGCGACGTTAAGCGAAACAACGTATAACAAACCAATTTTACTATAGGCTAAATAATATAAACAAGATATAATTCGGTTAATACTATTCTAATTGGATCGTGTTTGCAACTTCCAGCATTTATTTTCCCTCTCGTAGAATAAGTTTTACTGTTTACAAAGAAAAATTCAACGACAATAATTGTAAATGATTACAAATGTACTGTACTTGTATCTTTCCTCAACAACGTTATATCGACATTAAGTGAGGAATTGCTGTGTGTATATGTATATATGTTGTATGGAGAAGAAAATGTGCTTAAGTAATTAAGGATTACATTTAAAATATAGCTTTAACTTAATTTTCTGAATAGTATCTTATAAGTAACTTCTATATATTTTTAATGTTATTTGAAGTTTATCAGAGAATATGAATTCAAACGTTTTTAGAAGGATTAGACATTTACAGAATTGTATAAGTAATAAAAATTATTTTTATCTTTTCAGCCCTAATATCTTTATAGATATATTGAAAGTTAATAATGTAGTTTGTAGAATTTTAATTTTGAGACTCCATTTTATTTAAAAAAGTTTTTTTCTTGACTTATAAATTCAGATAAATCTATTTTCTTACATAGCTTGAATTTATGAATTCACTCTTACCACATTAGTATTAAAGTTTTGTATTTTTGTTCTTACAGTGAATTTAATCTTTTGTCAATTTTATTAAATTTTTCTTAACGTTTCATGTATTTTATACTTGAAGGAAACATGTAAAAATTATATATTCTTAAAATGTATATACTTTACATACATATGTTTACGATAATTGTATAACATTAAGTTTTGAAATTACGTTGTTTAAAATTTCGATTATTATTATTTTTCTTTATTATATATTTTTAAGTGGAAAAAGATCTGTTTAGTTCGTAAAAGAAAAATTAATCTATCCTTTAAAAATTTTTGTTTGCAATTTTCTTGAAGTTTAAAGGGTTATTTATCATACTTCCAGTTTGATTAATCGATCTCGAAAATTGATCACCTATAGCATCGCATTTACAATGCACATATTTTATCGTAATATATACTCTTTCAGCGGAAAATCTTTTATCTATTCTTCAATAATCATTCCAAATGCATTTTAATCATTTCACGTTTCACTAAAAATATTTTAATACATTAGATTCAATAATTGGTATTTAAAATCTGTTAGATGAGCAATTTCGATTTTTCAGGCGCTACTTCGTTCGCTTCCATTCTTCCTATTCATTTTATTTGCACCGGAAAATCGATTTTGTTTTGTTAACCCGCATTATCGTCCCATAAACTTTTTATGCAGGTTATCTGAAAAGTACTTAAGCATTCGGAATCCGATTCATTATCGATCAGGAAGATTCCGGTTGTAGTTTCTTGATGCTCTTAAACTGAGTATTTGCTCTTCTAACCGTAAAGCAATAAGGATAAACGAATTATTTTGTGCTTGAATAGTTTTTCTTCTATTGCAAGCTGTTTTAATCCATAATATGTATCTAACCCCGGCAGCTGTATTATTTTCTTATTTTTATACGCCCTAACGCCTTCAGGATTGTTCATAAAGCACTCGTTAAATTAATACAAACACCTGTCGTTTGAAATTGCCCTCGGCGAATTTTGCTCGTTTGCAACATAGAAATTTTCTGCTGTAAGATAATTGCATAGTTATTAGAAATAATGAAACAGTCTGTGCCAAAGGTTTAATAAACTCCCTCCGGTTTAATGAATGATTAAAAGAAGTTTTTTTAATAGTGTGTGCTGTAAGTCAGCATATGGAAATGTTCATTTACTTCCCGAATGATAAAACTTAACAATAATATGATAACTGATAGCACTTTTTATTGTACTTGTAGAAGGTTGCTTGCCAGAAGTGTCTGATAATGGCATCAACAAATTTTAATAAAAACTAAGATGTTTGTTTAGTATTACATTTTAAACATACACGTGTTATCATTATAAGTAATCGAATCTTAATTTATAAATGTTAAGTGTTTAAGCATTTACTAGTAAGTGTAAAAGTGGTATTTAGCATTACAGATTTATGAAAGTTTAATTATTTCTCTTATGGTGACAGAAAGAAATAAAACCTGATTAAAAACTATTTAACGAATTGAACTGCATATCTGCGTAGATGTTAGCTTCCTTACATAAAAATTATCGTTAATTTTTTTTAATTTTTAAAGTTTAAAAAACGAAATTTTAATGACAGTAGTTAGTAATTATATTAGGAAAATTAAAGAGAAGTTAATTAATATTNAAATTTTTTAGTTAAATATTTAATGGTTTACGGTGATATTTACAAATATGTTAAATAGTTAATAGTTACAGTTTATGTTAAAAGTTTAAATTTAAAAGTTATTCGAAAGTTGTATTCGAATAGTTCTTGAAGATGGCCTATTGAAATTGGGCTGAAAACGTTTGAAATTAAAGTAATAATAAGCTCAGCAAGAGTATGGTGTTTTGTTTATATTTGTAAAGATACGGCTGAGGAAGTGAGAATAGAAAATTCTTCTTTTATCTAATTTATTTTAAATGCAGAAAAATAAATTTAATAATATATTTCACCTCTTTGCATTATTTTTAAAATAAAATTTTATAATGTAATGATTTTTCTATATAATAAAATTTTACATAAATTAATTTTGAAAAGTTAAAAGGGTGGAAGAATTTAATATATATTTTTTCTTTTCTAATAAGGGAGTTTATTATATAATTAATTGAAGGATTTTTTTTTATCAGTATTGGTTTTTGCCATTTTAAACATTGTTTGTTTGTTGTAAACGCAATTAAAAAAGCAAAAGGAAAAAACTACAGAAGTTTAATACTGTTTTATGAATTTTTTTTCTGTAAATTATTTGTAATCGCAGAAAAATATAAACAAAATACCACGAAACAATACTAAATCAAAAGATGGAGAAATTTTCGATGTTATCTATGTATTGAAAAATGGCATCGAGCCAAAATTACAATTCCTTATTAAGCTTCTGGAACAGATTATGGAAGCAGTAAAATTTCGATATTACGAGAAAGGCACTGTTTCTACCCGAGTGGATTCTTGACGTTAATGTCTTAGAAAAATATAAGAGAAGATAAATTCTGAAATCCTTATCCTATCGATCCCATCTAGTGCCAATGCCCTTTTAAAATATATTCAATTCTATGTAAGTTACCGAAATGTGTTTAGTTGCTAAAAATCGAATCGGATATAACGAGTAGGGTGTAACAAAGGGAGGGGAGAATATGCGGTATTTGCTTTTTTTTCTTCTATTTTTCACTCCTTTCGTTCTGTGAACTCCAAGAGATCCATTTTTACGCGCCCATCATGGATTCGGCCAGGCTCGTAATGGGTAGCCAGGTGGTGAGGGACGATGCCCTACTTATCCTAGAGTAGTTAGATCAGTCATGAAAAATTCCTGGCGTTGTTTTCCCGGATTCGATCTCGGATTCCCCAGAATCGTAGGTCGCTTTAACCGCCACGGCCATCCGTTGTTTGCAGCTTATGCTTGCAGTAAGTTACTATTTAAAGAAGCCAACAGTGGCACGAGATTAGAAATTTCTTAGTGCTTTTACTAGCGAGATTTCCAATTAGAAAAACGAGGTAAATACTTATTGGAAGGTCTGCATTATAAGAGAGTATTGTTGCGGGTTCTTGAAAAATTTAAAAAAATAAATAAAAAATCGCATTTAATTAGAAAAGTTTTATATGTTATGTCTGTAGAGATTGACTTGAAAGATTGGGGGAAAAATTTATTAAAAGTAACGCTTTTTATCTGTTGCTTTCGAAATTTTTTTTGTTGTTAAATTTCTATGCTAGAGAAAAAACTGCCTACCAAAGTTGAATATTATGTTCTGAATAATTGATTCACTCGGGTACCTAGGATGAAAAAAGTCTGATGTACGCTTTTAGAGAAATCAATATTTTGTATGTGCTGGTTTAGATTTTTGTTTTTTATTCCTTGTTTCGAAGTAATACTTTTTGGCTATATTTAAATATTTAGTTTAAGAAATTTCTTAATCATGTTAAGAATCACGAAAAACCGTATTTATACTGATTTTATTAATTAGGCTGATTCGAATAATTAACGTATATATATATAGGGAATTTTTTTAATTAATTCGGAATAGGTAGTACTGAAGAATTTAAAATAATCATTAATTTTTAAGCCATTTTATAAGTTAGTTTGCATATAGTTATTTCGTAAAACAGCTTTAGGATATTTTTCGTATGAAGTACAGTTATACTTGCATTTTATTAATTATTACTTGATAAATTTTCATAAAAATTGTTTTTTATACATCAATATTTAACAATTTTTGTTTTAAAAAAATTTATTTGCATTTAGCCTTTTTTAAAAATAATGATTAAATTATCCTAATGAAATTGTGTTAAACTTTATTATTAAATTATTTATTCATTTATGCATGATTAAATTTCTAAATTTCAAATCAAGTACGCAAAAAAAAATAGCAAAAGAGTCTATTTATGTATAGTAAAATTTTACTTATAATAACTGACATTTTAATTTTTGAAATAACCTACTAAACCCAACATAATAATAATAATAATAAAGAGCAATTATTTATTGTGATATCGTCACAATACCGGGTTGCAATTTTTAATCATATTTGTAATTTATTTATTTAAAATATATGCTTTCCGCCTCAAATTAATACTGTAGTGTTCTGCCCTGTACATCCTACTTTTCTGTTAGCAATAGAGTCTGCCGGTCACTTATCTAACTCCTTTCAGGGGAAAATTTTAAAAATTGAAACAACGTGACTTCTAGTTTGCATCGGAACTTCGTATATAGTTAATCGGGGCCTCCTGCTCCTAAGGTTTCCATATCTGGTCTTGTCTTTCATCTATCTAACTCCGTTCTGAAGATTAAGGACAGGTGGGCGGATGGCAGTAGGAATTTATAGGTCTACAATTTTTTCAAACTGCAACTCAATAATAATAGATAACTTGATCTCTCAAATAGCAATAATTACTGTAATTTTTGCGTATAATCTGAGAATTATCTGTGTTTTATAGACAATTTGAAAGCAGATGCAGACTGTGTCATAGCAATTTTTGCGAGTTACACGGGAAATTACGGTATTGGGATTAATCTCATAATGAAAGTTACCTAGCGATAACGATTGGATTGGGGATACTTGTGAATAATTCATCCGTTTTGCAATAATTTCATGTTATTGAAATTTTGTCTATTTTTTGGCCACATCCGATTTTATATCAGTTTGCTATTTATGAACAGACTGAAATATAGTGCATATTTACTTTGTGTGTCTGTGTAAGATTTATGTTCGATATGTACTGTACATTTCATAAAATTGAATATGCGTGATTCAGTGAATAAAAAAAATGTATGATTTTTTTGTTTTTTGTACAGTAAACATATCTTTTGTAATTAAGTATATATTACATTAAGCATTTTTCCCTCCGATAACTGATAATTGAATTTTATCGTCTCAAAACCTTGATATTAACGGCTTAGATATCTTGGTAACATTAAACTAACTTTTAATGTAATATAATAAAAAATATCTCATTCTAAACACAGAAGCTTGTCACGTCAGTAATTGTCATCAATATATTATTTGAAAGATAAATCTATGGATCGAATACTTTCAAGAAATCTTATTTGTTCAAGGATCTGTGAACTAACGTATTTCTGTACTTATAAAAGGTTACAGTATATCAACACTTTTAAGTTATAAAGGGGGAAAAATTGTATATTTGGACTGTTTTTTGCCTTTTGGGCATTAAGAGATCATTTATATCCGTTTTGGGTTTGGTCAGGCCGGCAATGGGGATGAGCGCAAGAGTTTCTGAAGCATAAAAGTTTCTTAATCGACTAAATTCTTGTTCAAGTCCCGCAGAGTGGTCTGTACTATGTCAGTTATCCGGATATCAAAACATATAAATATTATAAACTTATTGTAAAAGCCTTACTGTCCTTTTAAATTCTAATATTATTGTTAATTGTCTACTTGGACATTATTTATTATTAGGACTTAATACTGGTGTTTAAAGATTGACACAGCAATGAGAGTTAGTTCAGGAAAGAGCAAAATTTCTTTATTATATCACCTGTAGTAATAGTTTCTGTACACATATTACACGTGTTTTGGGCTAGCATGCCCCTCATCAGCAGTACTACTACCACACACTAAAAAGTAACAATAATAAAACAAGATAAGTTATTGTATAAGTTAAAATTTTTTCCATAGCCATAAAAATAATTTTAAAAAACTTACTGTAAATACATATTCCAAACCC
>NW_019384620.1:445358-451983 GCF_000671375.1 Centruroides sculpturatus | reverse complement strand
AAAAAAAATAAGTTTACGAATCGGTAATAGCTTATTGTGACATTCATCTAAAATGGTTTTCCTAAATCGTACCAGTACGTTTTAAGAACATGCCTCGAGTACGAAATAGGCGCAAGAGTCGAACAAACTTTACATTAGTCGCCAAAAAATTTGACAACAGATACGCATGTTTCATCACTTCAGATGAAATCACAAAAATACGCACTAATACATCACAGATAGTTAAAAAACTTACACACGATCCAATTTGAAGAAATTTCTTACGAAATGTGCAAAAATATTACAGAAAAGGTTGAAAAAAACTTTCCTTTTCAATATTTTTGTCGGGAGCAGAGTAACAGCGTGTTGTCTGTCAGATGGTAATATGACCGATTGTTATTTACTTTTTTTGCTACTAGAGACACTAATAACTATTACCGGAGTCGAGATATAAGCGAAGTACGAATTAGGCGCAAGTACGAATTAGGCAAGTTTCCCCTAACATATTTTACGTATTAACGATTCTGAGGCTGTTGCCTCAAATAGATAAACAATAGCCTAACAGTGATTAGTAATACACAATGTAGGACGAGAAGAAACCAAATCTCTAGATATAGAAATTATCGCAATCCTTTTCGGAAAGCTTTGCCAGAAGGAAAAGCGGGCATTTCGGACCGAAGTTCCCGTATAATCGGTGAATAATAACAATACGAAGATAAATAAATAATACAATATTTTTGATTAAAGCAAATAATCGTATTGTTTTAAAGAAATACAATGTCAAAATTCTAGATTACCGTACATATCAATAATACTGTACTGATAAAAGGTATACTAATAAAAAATATACTAGTAAAAGGTATATGTATGATATAACTGAAAAATCAGCAGTTTTCTGTAATTATTATTGTTTAGAAAATAATAAATAATAATATATTGAAATCATTATACAAAAAGAAACCATCTATTAATGCAAAAGTACCTGTACATCGCCCTCTTAGTGCCCACAGGGCGGAAAGAGTATAAAAAAAAGTACCTATACATAGACAAAAAATTATAAAATATAATTTTATAACTTTCTGAAAGTTTTATACAAATAGTGTTTTAATATTTAAGCTTTATTCTTTTATAGCATAAATGAGAATAATTTTTGAATTGATAAACTATAACTAATCTATGTATATCTATCTGTTAGTTATAGATGATGGTTAATTTTCTAATGATGATCATTAAACAAATATTAACTATTTTTAATGTCTTGTAGTATTTTGATTAGAAATTTAAAAAAAATTATTTGAAAAATTAAATTTGTTTTANTACTTTTCTGTTAGCAATAGAGTCTGCCGGTCACTTATCTAACTCCTTTCAGGGGAAAATTTTAAAAATTGAAACAACGTGACTTCTAGTTTGCATCGGAACTTCGTATATAGTTAATCGGGGCCTCCTGCTCCTAAGGTTTCCATATCTGGTCTTGTCTTTCATCTATCTAACTCCGTTCTGAAGATTAAGGACAGGTGGGCGGATGGCAGTAGGAATTTATAGGTCTACAATTTTTTCAAACTGCAACTCAATAATAATAGATAACTTGATCTCTCAAATAGCAATAATTACTGTAATTTTTGCGTATAATCTGAGAATTATCTGTGTTTTATAGACAATTTGAAAGCAGATGCAGACTGTGTCATAGCAATTTTTGCGAGTTACACGGGAAATTACGGTATTGGGATTAATCTCATAATGAAAGTTACCTAGCGATAACGATTGGATTGGGGATACTTGTGAATAATTCATCCGTTTTGCAATAATTTCATGTTATTGAAATTTTGTCTATTTTTTGGCCACATCCGATTTTATATCAGTTTGCTATTTATGAACAGACTGAAATATAGTGCATATTTACTTTGTGTGTCTGTGTAAGATTTATGTTCGATATGTACTGTACATTTCATAAAATTGAATATGCGTGATTCAGTGAATAAAAAAAAATGTATGATTTTTTTGTTTTTTGTACAGTAAACATATCTTTTGTAATTAAGTATATATTACATTAAGCATTTTTCCCTCCGATAACTGATAATTGAATTTTATCGTCTCAAAACCTTGATATTAACGGCTTAGATATCTTGGTAACATTAAACTAACTTTTAATGTAATATAATAAAAAATATCTCATTCTAAACACAGAAGCTTGTCACGTCAGTAATTGTCATCAATATATTATTTGAAAGATAAATCTATGGATCGAATACTTTCAAGAAATCTTATTTGTTCAAGGATCTGTGAACTAACGTATTTCTGTACTTATAAAAGGTTACAGTATATCAACACTTCTAAGTTATAAAGGGGGAAAAATTGTATATTTGGACTGTTTTTTGCCTTTTGGGCATTAAGAGATCATTTATATCCGTTTTGGGTTTGGTCAGGCCGGCAATGGGGATGAGCGCAAGAGTTTCTGAAGCATAAAAGTTTCTTAATCGACTAAATTCTTGTTCAAGTCCCGCAGAGTGGTCTGTACTATGTCAGTTATCCGGATATCAAAACATATAAATATTATAAACTTATTGTAAAAGCCTTACTGTCCTTTTAAATTCTAATATTATTGTTAATTGTCT
The DNA here is from genome assembly GCF_000671375.1 of Centruroides sculpturatus. Lineage (NCBI taxonomy): Eukaryota > Metazoa > Arthropoda > Arachnida > Scorpiones > Buthidae > Centruroides > Centruroides sculpturatus. The sequence goes on along the minus strand of NW_019384620.1, from coordinate 449,392 downwards.
ACTTGGACATTATTTATTATTAGGACTTAATACTGGTGTTTAAAGATTGACACAGCAATTAGAGTTCATTGCTGTGTCAATCTTTAAACACCAGTATTAAGTCCTAATAATAAATAATGTCCAAGTAGACAATTAACAATAATATTATAAACTTATATTTAAAAAGTGGTGGCCATATGATAATGCATTGTTCATTATGGAAAATTACATTCGAATCCGTTTGGCTTTCATAATAGCACTACTTTTCATAATCTGACTGATAAATCCGCGGACATTTAAATCTTGAACTGATAACATTGGAAATATACGAAATATATTGGAAATAATATGAAAAGTTCAAGCCATCTTTTACTTTCCCAGCTCTGTTATATATAACAGAGTGAAAGTACGGCGATCGGTTAAAAAGACCTCCAAGGTTTTTGCATTTTTGGACCTCGGGACTTTGAAACGTCGAGAAACGAAAAAAATTTAGGGGTTTTCTGTATATATGGATGTTAATGTGTGTGGGGGGACACGATTTGTTTGTCTCTTTGAAGCTTAACTCCTGTGTTTTTCGTCAAAACTTTCGGAAATTTTGCAGGGAGGTTTGTTTATTAGGTGAATTGATACTATTAAATTTTGGTGGTTAAAGGTCGAGGGGACGAGGAGATAAAGAGAGATTGTGTGTCATATCTTGAGTAGGGTTGGATTTAATGACGATTTTGCTTATTGTTAGCATTTACAACTTTTTATAAAACCTGCTCCTACTCTTAAAATTAGTGTTTTTTTTGTCTTTTTATAATAAAAAGTATAAAAAGTTTTTAAAATAAAATATCATAACAGATGGTGTCACCAAAATTTTAAATGTTGCTGGCGGGAGAGTTTAGCAACTTGTTGCTGAATTTTTTAACTTTTCAACAGTAAAACTGAATTAAATACGATTGTGCTGATATATTAATTTATTTAAAAATGGGTAAAAATGTTTTGACTATTACAATTCAATATTCAAGTAACAGGTTATTCATTTAAAAATTAAGAGTTATTTTAAAGTCGAATAAGATCAATTGTTTATTTTTATATTAAGTTAAAGTAATATTAAGTTTATGTGAAGAACTAATAATAAAACTATACAATTTAAAGCAGAGATATTTAATTATTTTTCCAAGACTTGTATAAATCAATTTCCTAATTATCAAATCATGTATTAATCTGCAACGAAGATCTTTGTTTTCGGACAATATCTGCATTTTATATTTCTTACCGTTTTATTAAAATAATCAATATATTTGAAATATCGAATAATTTGATTTGAATAATAAAATGTTTTCCATTCAATGTTTGCCAAAAATTTGCCCCGAAAATTTGAAAGTTTTGTTTTATACTTTTATTCTTGGCGTCGATTATCCTAATTTACTTTAATTGGTCATGAGAAAAAGCACGTGTATAAATGACAAAGAATTGATAACAGAATCACATATTATCCAAGCGAAATCCTAATTTTTGAAACTGTTTCAGTTGTAAAAAATGTATAGCTACTTGACTCTTCGAGGAGGGGGAAACCGAAACGACAGGTGTGTCCTCGATCTAGTGACGACCATGTGTTGAAATTTAGAATACATTTCGTCAACACATGGTACAGTATAATTTACGGATAAATTTCCATCTTGTGGGCATGGTCGCATCATTGACAATACGCTAACCTGCCTTAAACTGATTGATTGTTATTCCGTTACGAGTCACATACGTTGATCATTCGAATTTTCTTTGTTTTCGTTACAGTTATAGTTTCCGATGATTTATAAAATAAAAATTAAGTATTAAATGCTTGCTTCAAAAGTTGAGAATTCCAATGCGTATAGACAAACCTCGATATAATAATCTCCCTGCCAAATAGTGCTAATCAATATTTGTGAATGGATCTTTTCTTTAAATATTAGAATATAATTCGTAATATATTATGACGAATATTAAATAACGAATAATAAATGACAAATATTAGAATATTCGTCATTTATAATTCACGAGTACTATTTTGTATTATGATTGACGCTAATTACCAAATTGCTTTCAAAAATGAAACTCGACTTGTGTATAGATTTCATTATTGCAGTATATATAACTCTTATTGTTTGAGGTACTTCAATTTAGTGCCATTTTCAGAAGCGAACAATAGTGGCATTTAAGTGAGGTTTTGATTATATACAATACTTGTATATATAAATATACAAGTATTAAAATAATCGTTGTTTGTTTATATTGTTTACATTATTTAAATTACCATTTAAAAAAGCCTTACATTGAATATAAATGAATATTTTATATCATTTCATATAATTTTTCGAATGTATGAAATGCAGTCTATACGTATCTGTGTGTAAAGGAAATCAATATACGTGGTATGTTAATATCATTTGGTGCTACAATGTATAGTTTTCGTTTCGTATTTTCCTAACAATAATCCTATGAATAATTTCTATATAACTATTGTACTGCTAATGTAGCGGTAAAGCATTTGACGTACAAAATAGCGTGATCTTTTTCACAATTGTTGATAGTTGTATATTTAAGTTGTCACATGGTACAATTAGTGATCGTTCTCCATCCAGTAACCATTATCATTTTATGTTTAATTAAAAATTTAATAACATTTGAAATTTTAGCCATTTAATAAGAATTTGATCTATAATTCTTAACAAATCTAAGATTATACCCATGAAATGCTATAATTGAATAAAACTGCTTTCAAAATTATTCATAACAAATAGAGTGGAATAAAATGGAAAATACAATGATTTATCTTTCAAATGTTTTTATTAATATACTAGCTGTACCCTGGCACGCGTTGCTGTGGCTCAAAATGTATCTATTATAAATGTATAACACTCCCGCGGGAGGGAATTTCGAAAAATTCCTTCTTCGTGTACATTCTCTTGACGTACCCTATTAAAACGCAATCAAAAACGCAAAAAACCGCATCTAAAATAGAATAATATAAGCCGAGTTCTTCACGGTAAGCCTTATTTTGTCACTCCCCCGCGGGGAGGGAATTTCGACATCTATATAATATAAAAACACTCGCGTATTCGAATACAACGTTGTGTCAAAATTTCAAATCAATCGGTTAAGAACTTTCGGAGATTTAAGATTTTGAACAAACGAACATTTACATTTTTATTTATATAGATTACATTAAACGATGATATGACTACTTTTTGCAGGGGGGAATGTATTCAAGCGATACATTATTACTACAGTAATGTTCACAAATTGAAGAAACAATAAATGTGTTCATATTTTGTCCTTTCAACAACTCAGGAACACAAGTGTTCGGGCGGAGTCGACTCCCGTATTTGAGACTACTCATCCGCCTCGATATACAAAAACGTTAAATAATTCCAGGGCGACGGTACAGTTATAAAAATGTATTAATTAAATAAATAAAATAGCCAGGACAGGAATAATATATTAATATATATATATATATATATACGAGTTAGAAGAAGCAATAAATGATGATGTTTATTGTTTCTTCTAATTTGTGAATATTTTTATATTTTATTATTATTCTGGCTATTTTATTTATTACAATAATGTCATTAAGACACGACTAATCAAAAGTCGAAAATAGATGATGTTCAAACAAACATCTGATTACAATACCTTTGAATATCTAAAGTTTCTGTAGTTAATGTATTTTAATTTGATGTTTGGATTAAGGGTATTTTTGTCTGTCAAAATTTTTTAAAATTTTGTTCACATTAACAACAATGTAAATTATCATGTGATAATTTTCTGTAGAAAATTATCTATATATATAATCGAGGCGGGTTGATAATAATAATAATAATAATAATAATAATCAGCGCAGAGCCCAAACGGTTAAAAGTTGAAAGTTGAAATTTGGTACATAGTTAGGGTACGTCACGAAAACGCACACTAAGAAGGGATTTTTCGAAATTCTCCCCCGGGGGGAGAGAGACAGGATTAAAACTTCTATATACATTATGGATATGAGCCAAACGGTTAGGAGTTGAAAGTTGAAATTTGGTACACAG
>NW_019384620.1:434490-442679 GCF_000671375.1 Centruroides sculpturatus | reverse complement strand
AAAAAAAATAAGTTTACGAATCGGTAATAGCTTATTGTGACATTCATCTAAAATGGTTTTCCTAAATCGTACCAGTACGTTTTAAGAACATGCCTCGAGTACGAAATAGGCGCAAGAGTCGAACAAACTTTACATTAGTCGCCAAAAAATTTGACAACAGATACGCATGTTTCATCACTTCAGATGAAATCACAAAAATACGCACTAATACATCACAGATAGTTAAAAAACTTACACACGATCCAATTTGAAGAAATTTCTTACGAAATGTGCAAAAATATTACAGAAAAGGTTGAAAAAAACTTTCCTTTTCAATATTTTTGTCGGGAGCAGAGTAACAGCGTGTTGTCTGTCAGATGGTAATATGACCGATTGTTATTTACTTTTTTTGCTACTAGAGACACTAATAACTATTACCGGAGTCGAGATATAAGCGAAGTACGAATTAGGCGCAAGTACGAATTAGGCAAGTTTCCCCTAACATATTTTACGTATTAACGATTCTGAGGCTGTTGCCTCAAATAGATAAACAATAGCCTAACAGTGATTAGTAATACACAATGTAGGACGAGAAGAAACCAAATCTCTAGATATAGAAATTATCGCAATCCTTTTCGGAAAGCTTTGCCAGAAGGAAAAGCGGGCATTTCGGACCGAAGTTCCCGTATAATCGGTGAATAATAACAATACGAAGATAAATAAATAATACAATATTTTTGATTAAAGCAAATAATCGTATTGTTTTAAAGAAATACAATGTCAAAATTCTAGATTACCGTACATATCAATAATACTGTACTGATAAAAGGTATACTAATAAAAAATATACTAGTAAAAGGTATATGTATGATATAACTGAAAAATCAGCAGTTTTCTGTAATTATTATTGTTTAGAAAATAATAAATAATAATATATTGAAATCATTATACAAAAAGAAACCATCTATTAATGCAAAAGTACCTGTACATCGCCCTCTTAGTGGCCACAGGGCGGAAAGAGTATAAAAAAAAGTACCTATACATAGACAAAAAATTATAAAATATAATTTTATAACTTTCTGAAAGTTTTATACAAATAGTGTTTTAATATTTAAGCTTTATTCTTTTATAGCATAAATGAGAATAATTTTTGAATTGATAAACTATAACTAATCTATGTATATCTATCTGTTAGTTATAGATGATGGTTAATTTTCTAATGATGATCATTAAACAAATATTAACTATTTTTAATGTCTTGTAGTATTTTGATTAGAAATTTAAAAAAAATTATTTGAAAAATTAAATTTGTTTTAATATAAATCTAAAATAAAAATGTTTATACTAAAATGAATATATTAATTTGTTGTGTTTTATTTATATTTTATGATTTTTATTTATTTATTTATTTTAAAAATCAGTTTATAGTTTCAACAATTAACAGATGGGCATTTCAGTTATATGGTATTTATTGAAAGTTAGACCTAAAAACTAGATTTTTTTTATATTAATATAAATTCAGTGTGTCCGAAAAGTTACTGTGCAGTGAGAAATTTGTAATGGTATTAAAGTTATACGTACGGTATTGTTATACATAAGTTGTAGGTCTCGTATAAAATGCTGTATGTATAATGTCATTACAAATTTATCACTGCACAGTAACTTTTAGGACACTCTGTATTATGCAGAGTTAAAAAACTGTAAATACTGTATATGTAAGTACTTAGAATTTCAGAATACAGTATATAACTTGTTCAATAAAAAGCAGAAATAGTCGTGTCGTTAGATCATTTTACTTTTGTTTCCACTCATCGACTGTAAGCCTATAAAGCAACGAATTTATTCCAAAATTGCGTCTATTCTAGCAGATGACCCTAATTTGCGGTTCTTTCTACTTTATATCTAGAGCTTTAGAAGAAATGTCTGCAACGCCAAAACTGCCATATCAGGTGCAGCGTAATTTTTTTTTTTGGTCTGTTAAATTTTTACTTCCCCAATCAGAAGATTGCCACTGCAGCGCCAAAAATGCCAGAATGCCGAGTTTTGGGACTAATTTATTTTTACGGAAATGTCCTTCGTATGTCCTGAAATGGGACCATACCAAATTTGGTTGCATTTGGACTATTAAATATCTCTGGAATGCGTTGAAGAGAGAGACTTTAATTACCAGTATACTGTAATCTTTGTACTGTACACCATTATTAAAGGCAAAAACACGTAAAAATTTCATTTTCTGAATGTAGTAGATTCCTGTTTCAGTCGTTTATGATTAATTCTGATAACATTAAAATAAATGACTTAGAGTGTCCCAAAATATAATTATTGTTATTAAATTAATAATAATGATTATTTTACTGAGTTTACTATAAGAACTGATTAGTCTGACACAATGCTTGCCTTGTCAAACACCGTTCATAAATTGTCGTTCAAGAGCCATGTAACGGCAATTTATGAACGGTGTTTAACTATTTGAATAATTATTACATCAATAATTAATAAGTCCTTAAGGTATACATTTTATAATTATCTTAACATGCTCTTTTAATGCCAAGAGATAATAAAATCAGAAATTCCACGAACTGAAGTGTTATACTATTATAAGTCACCGGGATATAAAAATACCAGTAGTTAAATCTCTTATAAGTTATTAAGGGATTTGACTACTACTAATAAGGGATTTGGTTATATTGTTTGTTATCAGTNTCTATAAATAGTTTAAAAAAATATATTTATCGCATTTTTGGATACATTAATCAAATTTAATGAACATGCTAATTCTCTTCTAGCATTAATAACACGATCACTGACGGCAATAATGACTTCAAGTATTTTAAAATCAATTTTTTTTGCTTTGCTGTTCGGGGCTATTATAATAAGAATTTAAAACACGAAAGATTTAAATCTGATGTTAAAGTAAGTTGTTATAATCTCACAACTTCCTCATTATTTTTCTTCAAAATGTCACTCATTCAGATTTAAATGCGTAGATTATATTTAAAAAAATATTTTTTCATCAATGGATTTATACGAGATAATTTGTTTCCCTATAAAATTTGATAGTAAATCCTTGAATTCGTTCATTAAAGATGAACTTTAATTTCTCAACATCCAGTCCTGTAACAACGACAATAAATAAATTCGCTATATATAAATTCGCTAAGAGTTGAAATGTCATAAAGAAAATTTTATTATCTTGTTAACATTTTATGTTTTAATTTAATATTTGTGCAATGTATTATTCAAGTTAGCTGTACAGATTCTAATTTAAAACGATTTTATAAAGACAGATTGCTACAATTACAACTATTAGGCTGTTAAATAATTCATGATTTACTTAACATTACTGTTATCTTGTAGTTAGAAATTTTAACTGTATTTTAAACAGTGCTACTGTTTAGAGAGGGCTGTCCATAACTGTAGATATTTCAGAGTTAATTATTTATTGGATAAAGTACAAAAATGATAGAATCGTATTGTTAAATGTCGCGTTCTTTTAAAAATATACAAATGACTGGCGAATTGGTCACAAAACTTTAAAAATTATAAGAACATGTTGTTAAATGGCTAAAGTTATGAAACTAAAAGTCAGTAATCGCAGCAATGTTTACTGACGTAAATAACAAATTTATGAAGGAACAGCTTGAAATCTAAATTTTATTAATTCGTTTATTTAATTTATTTTAAACAAAGAAAAGAAAATACAACAATAAAAATCTATTTGAAGTTTGTTGTCTTTTTATTCTGAAAAGCTTGTTAATAATTTTGTACATTCTCTTCCTATTATATTTACTGATTTATCAGATTAATGGGTTTCAGATTCTTTCTCTGTTCTTGTTTTTTATCTATTGATTGTGAAAATCAATAGATAGAAAATAAGAATAGAATTCTGATGTATAAAATTATAGTAACACGCGATATCAACAGTTTATTGTTTGTAATGTAATGTACTTGAAAAAGTCTTGCATCAAAATTGAAAGGGTCAAGTGAATGATGAAGTAATAAAAGAAATTGAATTTGTAAATAGAGTAAGTGATATTTTATGCTTACTTATAAATTAGGTTCGGATCTTATTAATTCAATAATATACGAACAATAGTTTGTTGTGATAACTACTGATGCACATCGAGTCTAGAAGGAATTTCTTATTTCATATCTAGTAGGATGTCATATACACGTTTAAATGTAGGTTTTAGGTCATCATTATAGATGTAAATTTTCGCTTTCTTAAATTTAAGCCATAATAATTGTTTTTATTTATAGTATTATATGTTTATAATATATTAATAGTCAAGTCATTCTGTCTGTCTGCTTGAAATTGCCGATTCATGTATCACAAGCCACATGACACATATCCACGTGTCACAAGTTATCGTTATATTAATTAAACGAAAGCACAATTATTACAAATAGAATAAAATAAAACAATTTAAAAAATATTTTTTGTAACAATATTATCGATATACAGCAAGTCCTTACATCATCGATAGGATCTTGCAAAATGCGACGTTAAGCGAAACAACGTATAACAAACCAATTTTACTATAGGCTAAATAATATAAACAAGATATAATTCGGTTAATACTATTCTAATTGGATCGTGTTTGCAACTTCCAGCATTTATTTTCCCTCTCGTAGAATAAGTTTTACTGTTTACAAAGAAAAATTCAACGACAATAATTGTAAATGATTACAAATGTACTGTACTTGTATCTTTCCTCAACAACGTTATATCGACATTAAGTGAGGAATTGCTGTGTGTATATGTATATATGTTGTATGGAGAAGAAAATGTGCTTAAGTAATTAAGGATTACATTTAAAATATAGCTTTAACTTAATTTTCTGAATAGTATCTTATAAGTAACTTCTATATATTTTTAATGTTATTTGAAGTTTATCAGAGAATATGAATTCAAACGTTTTTAGAAGGATTAGACATTTACAGAATTGTATAAGTAATAAAAATTATTTTTATCTTTTCAGCCCTAATATCTTTATAGATATATTGAAAGTTAATAATGTAGTTTGTAGAATTTTAATTTTGAGACTCCATTTTATTTAAAAAAGTTTTTTTCTTGACTTATAAATTCAGATAAATCTATTTTCTTACATAGCTTGAATTTATGAATTCACTCTTACCACATTAGTATTAAAGTTTTGTATTTTTGTTCTTACAGTGAATTTAATCTTTTGTCAATTTTATTAAATTTTTCTTAACGTTTCATGTATTTTATACTTGAAGGAAACATGTAAAAATTATATATTCTTAAAATGTATATACTTTACATACATATGTTTACGATAATTGTATAACATTAAGTTTTGAAATTACGTTGTTTAAAATTTCGATTATTATTATTTTTCTTTATTATATATTTTTAAGTGGAAAAAGATCTGTTTAGTTCGTAAAAGAAAAATTAATCTATCCTTTAAAAATTTTTGTTTGCAATTTTCTTGAAGTTTAAAGGGTTATTTATCATACTTCCAGTTTGATTAATCGATCTCGAAAATTGATCACCTATAGCATCGCATTTACAATGCACATATTTTATCGTAATATATACTCTTTCAGCGGAAAATCTTTTATCTATTCTTCAATAATCATTCCAAATGCATTTTAATCATTTCACGTTTCACTAAAAATATTTTAATACATTAGATTCAATAATTGGTATTTAAAATCTGTTAGATGAGCAATTTCGATTTTTCAGGCGCTACTTCGTTCGCTTCCATTCTTCCTATTCATTTTATTTGCACCGGAAAATCGATTTTGTTTTGTTAACCCGCATTATCGTCCCATAAACTTTTTATGCAGGTTATCTGAAAAGTACTTAAGCATTCGGAATCCGATTCATTATCGATCAGGAAGATTCCGGTTGTAGTTTCTTGATGCTCTTAAACTGAGTATTTGCTCTTCTAACCGTAAAGCAATAAGGATAAACGAATTATTTTGTGCTTGAATAGTTTTTCTTCTATTGCAAGCTGTTTTAATCCATAATATGCATCTAACCCCGGCAGCTGTATTATTTTCTTATTTTTATACGCCCTAACGCCTTCAGGATTGTTCATAAAGCACTCGTTAAATTAATACAAACACCTGTCGTTTGAAATTGCCCTCGGCGAATTTTGCTCGTTTGCAACATAGAAATTTTCTGCTGTAAGATAATTGCATAGTTATTAGAAATAATGAAACAGTCTGTGCCAAAGGTTTAATAAACTCCCTCCGGTTTAATGAATGATTAAAAGAAGTTTTTTTAATAGTGTGTGCTGTAAGTCAGCATATGGAAATGTTCATTTACTTCCCGAATGATAAAACTTAACAATAATATGATAACTGATAGCACTTTTTATTGTACTTGTAGAAGGTTGCTTGCCAGAAGTGTCTGATAATGGCATCAACAAATTTTAATAAAAACTAAGATGTTTGTTTAGTATTACATTTTAAACATACACGTGTTATCATTATAAGTAATCGAATCTTAATTTATAAATGTTAAGTGTTTAAGCATTTACTAGTAAGTGTAAAAGTGGTATTTAGCATTACAGATTTATGAAAGTTTAATTATTTCTCTTATGGTGACAGAAAGAAATAAAACCTGATTAAAAACTATTTAACGAATTGAACTGCATATCTGCGTAGATGTTAGCTTCCTTACATAAAAATTATCGTTAATTTTTTTTAATTTTTAAAGTTTAAAAAACGAAATTTTAATGACAGTAGTTAGTAATTATATTAGGAAAATTAAAGAGAAGTTAATTAATATTTACACGCAATTAAATATAATGGCATCTAAATTACGTACAAGATTCAGAAAATACGATAGTTTCAGCATTTAAGTTACATTTACGAGAGATTAAGTAGGATAATTTAAGCTTTTTTTCCACTTCATATATTTATTTTTAAAAAAGAAATGCCGACGTCATTGAAAATTCTTCTTTACAAATATAAACAAAACACCATACTNCTAATCAAAAGTCGAAAATAGATGATGTTCAAACAAACATCTGATTACAATACCTTTGAATATCTAAAGTTTCTGTAGTTAATGTATTTTAATTTGATGTTTGGATTAAGGGTATTTTTGTCTGTCAAAATTTTTTAAAATTTTGTTCACATTAACAACAATGTAAATTATCATGTGATAATTTTCTGTAGAAAATTATCTATATATATAATCGAGGCGGGTTGATAATAATAATAATAATAATAATAATAATAATAATAATCAGCGCAGAGCCCAAACGGTTAAAAGTTGAAAGTTGAAATTTGGTACACAGTTAGGGTACGTCACGAAAACGCACACTAAGAAGGGATTTTTCGAAATTCCTTTCCACGGGGGAGAGGGACAGGATTAAGGCTTAACACTTCCATTAACAATGGAAGTGTTAAGTAACAATGGAGGTGTTAGGTAACAATAAAAGTGCTAAGTAACAATGGAAGTTTTAAGTAACAATAAAAGTTTTAAGTAACAATGGAAGTGTCAACAATGGAAATGTTACGTAACAATGGAATTGTTAAGAGAAAGCGACGTGCAATACGCAGATGCAGTTTTTTTCGTTTTTGCGGGAAATCGAACATATTTTTAGACCCATCTAAAAATTCTCTAATTAGTCTGGAAACAAGGGGACCCAATTCTTGCATTCTGTGAAAACGGGTAAGGTTGACTGTAACGTAATAATCTTTATCTTAGTTATCGTTACTTTTGCCCGAGCAACGCCGGGCCCACCTACTAGTTAAAATATAAATAACAACAACGAAAATTATAGTAAACGTTACACTGAATAAAATCGTTTTTTAAATAACCAGATTTAGTTTAAGCAATATATATATCACTTTTGGGCTTGTAAATCGTATAATACAATTCTTTTGTAAGAGAACAATACATGATGCTGTTGATATCTTTAAATATATATTATTTTGTTTAAAATTAATTATTATAAAATATGATACTGTTATAAAAATGTAAAAAAGCGATTTTTCGAAATTTCCCCCCGGGGGAGAGAGAGACAGGATTAAGGCTTCTATATATATTATGGATACGAGCCCAAACGGTTAGGAGTTGAAAGTTGAAATTTGGTACACAGTTAGGGTACGTTACGAGGACGCTCACTAAGAAGGGATTTTTCGAAATTCCTTTCCACGGGGGAGAGGGACAGGATTAAGGCTTAACACTTCCATCAACAATGGAAGTGTTAAGTAACAATGGAAGT
>NW_019384620.1:420556-428238 GCF_000671375.1 Centruroides sculpturatus | reverse complement strand
TGTAGAATTTCGAATTACGAATTTTGATAGTTCAGATCACTTTCCAACAATAGCAAAATTCCGATTGTTTCCTTCTGAGAATTTGAATATTATAGAAAATTATAACTTCAAGATAAAGTATAAACTGGAAAAATACGAATCGGAAATTGATAATCGATTTAAAAATATGCCTGAAGCAACTAATTACAATTGTGAAGAAGTGTATAAAACATTTATAAATACAATGAATGATTACATAATAATAAGCAAAAATAAAAAATATATGCAAAATAAAAATATAAAAATCTGGTATGATAGTAGTTGTTACAAAGAAAAACTCCGTAAGCAACAAAAATTAAAAATATACAGACAAAATCCTAATCATGAAAATTTTACGAATTATAAAAATGCCAAACGAACTTATAATAACTTAATTAAAACTAAAAAGAAAAACTACCTTCGTAGAATCGAATTAAATTTGATTAACAACACTAATAATAGCAAAGTATTCTGGAATACTATCAAAAAATTTCGAACAAAAGATAATTTAGGAAGGAGTAACATTGGAATAAGTTTTGAAACTTGGAAAAAATTCTACCAAAAGTTCACCATAAAAAATATACAAATTCCAACAGGTAAAAATTTCTATTGTGATGAGTATTTAAATGATGACATGACTATGAACGAACTGGAAGAAGTTATTCAAAAAATAAAGAACAATACTACTCCAGGAGACGATAACATACCAACTAAATTCTTAAAAATCCTGTCAACAGACTCCAAAATAAAACTACTGAAATTATTTAATACAATGTATAAAACATTATCCTATCCTGAATCATGGAATTCAATAATAATAACGATGATCTACAAAAAGGGAGACCAAATGTCTCCAGAAAATTATAGACCAATAGCCCTGTTATCTACACTCAGAAAATGTTTTACGTCGATACTGGCAATAAAGTTTCAACAGTGGATTAAAACTTATGAGTTGGAAGCAGAATTTCAATTTGCTTACACAAAAAATAAAGGCACAGAATCTGCATTATTTACCTTAATGATGATTATTCAGATATACTTATTAAAAAAACATAGAAAAATATACGCTGCTTTTATAGATATAACAAAGGCCTTCGATTCAGTATATGTACCATTACTTCAAAAAAAACTCAAGGAAAATGGTGCAAGTTCTCAATTTATAGAAACAATATCATTATTATATCAAAACTACAAAATAAAGATTAAGCAAAATAAGAATATTCTTTCACCAATAAGGCATTCACGTGGTGTTCTTCAAGGTGACCCATTATCCCCATATCTATTTAACTTTTATCTGGCAGATATAGATCATATTTTCTCTAAAGCAGAAGATGGAATAATTATAGGAAAGAAAGCATTTCATTATATACTGTTTGCGGATGATTTGGTTGTGATAGCGCCGACAAAAATCTCACTCCAAAGGAAAATAAATCAAATAAATCTGTATTTTAAGTCCAAATATTTAGCAATTAATCCTAGTAAAACTAAAATAATTATCTTTCGGAATAACAGTAAAATATCTATCAACGAAACAAAAATTTATCATGAAAAAATTTTGCTACAGACAGTGAATGAAATAAATTACCTAGGAGTTAATTTCGATTGGAATCTAACATTTAAATCGCATATATCTAAACTTAAAAATAAAGTTAAGCAAGCAATAGACAATCTTCTATTTTTATGTAGTAAATTAAAAACTTCAGATTTAAGAATACATATGAAACTTTATAGTTCGATCATTAATCCAATGTTATTTTATGCTAGCCCTATTTGGTGCTTGGACTATATCTACCATCTCGAACAATTCCACATATATTATCTACGCAGACTATTTCACATAGAAAGAACAGTACCAGGATATGCACTACGTCACGAAACGAATCGAATATGGTTATTTCCGTTTATATTAAAGCGAATTATCAAATTTTTTTATAAACTTAATTTCAACGGTGATAACAATTTAACTACTTTATATCAAGAAAATATAAGACAAAGTAAACTACAAAAAAATAAACAACTATGGTATAATAAGTTGCAAACTATTTTTAACTCCTTTGGAGTATCAGATCTATTATTCAAGGACAAAATTCAAGATTGGAAATCAGGATACTCATTGATGTTAGAATCAGCTATAGCTCAATCTATAATTAAAGATCAGAATTCCCTATACAACAGTAAATATCATCCGTGGTACTTGGAAATATTTGAAATTCCTTCAATGCAACCATATATATGGCAACCAGTAAATTTGAATATAAAACGACTTATAATGCAACTTCGTCTAAACAAAAATTCGCTGTATGTCAATAATACTTATATAAGTTTATTAACTAAATGTTTTCTATGTAACGTCGACGTTTTAACACCTTATCATTTAATATTAACGTGTCCAAAGTTAAAGGAAATTCGTGCACATTATAATATAAACAGCTCTTATAATTGCAACTCGCTAATAGAATTGTTAAAAAAATTTAATAATATGAGTAAAAAAGAATTATATAATATTTATAATTATTTTTGTAAAATAGTAGAAACTTATAATAACAAAACAAATTAAATTAAAGAATATGTGCATATGTACGCGAGAAATAAATGCAAACTAAAAAATTAAAGAAAATGTATAGTTTTATTAAAAATAAATATGGATACTTGTTTCTACAACCCCTTGTAATAGGGAAGTAATTCCCAATAGACAATAAATGTTGATTGAATTTATTGAATGTAATAATGTTTTGTCGAATACAAAAACACTTTTGTAAACAGTCGTGCTTTTTTAATCCTGCCTTTTTATTTGGCCTATTTTCTCTTGTTTTGTAATTAATGAAGTGAGCTCTTTATATATTTATAGGTTTTATTTGTTTATAGATCGTACAAAATATTAGTTTTAGATTAAATAAGTTATAATTTATTTGTCAAAATTAAAAGCAGAAATGAGAAGAAATATGGTAAAGATGTAATATCTTAAAAAATAAAAATTTCCTCTTTGAAACATTTTTAAACTAACTAATCCAAGAAAATTTGAAATCATTTGTGACTTTTTATTATTAAGTTAGAATGAGAAATGTATTTTTAATTTTTGAGAGTTAATCCCTTGTCAGTTAAAAGGACTATCACATACAGTACTTAGATTCTCTAAATGCCTTAAAGAAAGCGATTATTGGAGAATTTTTATTAGTTTATTTTGAAAGTTTTAATTGCTCATCTTTTTTCAGACTATTTAAATATTTTAATGAATTTTTTAGGAAGTCTATCAATAAGATTGGCAGTGGGATATATTTAAATCTTAAGTCTGTTAATTAACCTGTTGCATATAGTGGCTTTGTTTTGAAAAAAATTTCTTTCCACGCCTTGTTTTAGTCTTTAAAGATGTCAGAATTGTTATAATAAAAATATGTATAATATAATGTATTAAAAAACTTTCTATAAATATAATTATATTAAAACTCAAACTTTAGTTATTTAATTAAGTTAAAAATATCCATCAGTGCATGGCGAAGTGAACGTATTTGTCCATAGGAATATTCATAGAAAACAATGCATTGGGCTGCACTTTGAAATTCAAAGTTGCAGACCGGCATTGTGACGATGTCACAATAAATAACTGCTCGTTCATAATAAATTTATTTAAAAAATTGTAATCATTATCGGGTTTATTTAATAATAATAATACAATGTAATATATGTGTATATATAAAGAATATTAAATATAAGAGAAGAATATTAAATGAAGAATAAAATTAAAAGAAAATTTGAATGTTAACGTTAAATGATCGGCTACGGTCGCTATATTATCTGGATGCATATAAAGCTGTCATATTATCTGGATGCATATAAAGCTGTCATGTTTCGGTAGGTGAGTTTAAGCCTTTGTATTTAATACAATGCGAGAGAGTAATAACTACCATTTAAGGTTTATTCGAGTTTTCGAACTCGATTTAATTATGATATAATTGATTTAAATGCATGCAATTAAATTTATGTAATTCTATTTGTTTTAGATTGTACCAGGCTTGGAGTAAATATCCAAAAGATTTTTAATAGTACCCACATACAGTATATATAATTTTTCTAGATATATATCATTTTAATCATTTAACGACAAATAGTCCTTTGTTTGGTTTCAAGCATATCAGAAAATTTATTTTTTATAAAAAATATTGGCTGTTTGTTATCATCTCTTACATCGTCAATGGTTTGTAGGTTGATGTAACTGTTTTTTTGTATTGTTTCATTGTTGAAAAGATTACAGTGTTTCTTGTTTTTTCCAGGTCTTTTACGTTTTCCAAATACTATTTAACAAGAAAGTTAATGCTTATCAGAATAACAAACGCATATAGGTAGATAGAAAACGTTAATAATAAAGTATGAAAATAAACTGTTAATTATTTAGTCATCGGTAATCGTTGAAAACATAATTACTTTAATTAACTCGTTTCACTTCATTTTAATATAATTAAATTAATTTAACGCGAAAATAATTATCCAAACACTGCTAATATAGAGGCACCTCTGGTGGCATGGATGAATGGAAAAAGTTGTGAAGAGTTTGTGATGAATGAAAATTATTTTAGCCGTTTGAAAGCTTGGATTCGGGCAAATACAAATCCGAATAATCTATTAATTTATTACTATTGTACTTACGTCGAGTATGCATAATAGTAATGTTGGAAAAGAAAGAAACTGCGCAATCGATTACTGGTAAAGTAGATACTTTACGGTCCTCCTTCCTTCGTTTTCTTTTCGTTTCTCTGTCGTCGGTATGATTTTCGGTTATTTTATCCGTATTTTTTTTCTTACAGCATATAAAGGTCTTTATTGTCCATGCATTGTACATTCATCGTTGTTGTCTATTACCTTTATTCAAGGGTTTGTTATCGGGGAAGTTCTTTCTTGCCCTGTAGGACAAGAAAGATCCTTTTCTGACCAATTTAAAAAATAACTATCAAACTTTTTTGATTTATCAAAAGTAACAATAAAAGGTCTTAGCTCTACAGCTCTGTTAAGGTCCTAACAGTGTTCACATCTGCAGTTGTGCCCATATGACTAACAGGCCGGTGCCAGGTTATTTTGCGCCCTAGGCAAAGTTTGTAAGTGCATCTCTTATTTCACAAGTTATATATCTTTTAAAATGAAACACCCAAGTGTTAAATTTATAATAAGCATACACAATCTCTGCTAATTATGTAACCTGCTAATTTCATAGCTATACGGGNGTAACAATGGAAGTTTTAAGTAACAATAGAAGTGTCAACAATGGAAGTGTTACGTAACAATGGAAGTGTTAAGAGAAAGCGATGTGCAAGACGCAGATGCAGTTTCTTCGTTTTTGCAGGAAATCGAACATATTTTTAGACTCGTTTAAAAATTCTCTAATCAGTCCGGAAACGGGGACCCAATTCTTGCATTCTGTGAAAATGGGTAAGGTTGACTATAACGTAATAATGTTAATCTTCCCTATCGTTACTTTTGCCCGAGCAACGCCGGGCCTACCTGCTAGTTAAAATATAAATAACAACAAACGAAAATTATAGTAAACGTTACACTGAATAAAATCGTTTTTTACAATGAGATTTTAAAACATTTAAACCCAAGAATAAAATTTTTCAATTTTGCCAATATGGTAAGTAGATAAAAATATTTTCAAACATGCCTTTTACGTCTGTGAAAAGGCTCCACGATACACGAATGTCTACGGAGAGCATTTGAAGAGAATAAAAAATATGTTATAAACATAAATAATGAACAAACTTTATTTAAAGATAAAGTTTATTATTTATGTTTATAGGGTAAACTTGCCTAATTCGTACCACTTCAGGAAAAACCCTCATATTATCGAAATTAATAAACACAAATTATTTTTTATTTTAAATAACTTTTATTTGGGAAATATTTTATCACTACCATAATANCATTTTAATATAATAAAATTAATTTAACGCGAAAATAATTATCCAAACACTGCTAATATAGAGGCACCTCTGGTGGCATGGATGAATGGAAAAAGTTGTGAAGAGTTTGTGATGAATGAAAATTATTTTAGCCGTTTGAAAGCTTGGATTCGGGCAAATACAAATCCGAATAATCTATTAATTTATTACTATTGTACTTACGTCGAGTATGCATAATAGTAATGTTGGAAAAGAAAGAAACTGCGCAATCGATTACTGGTAAAGTAGATACTTTACGGTCCTCCTTCCTTCGTTTTCTTTTCGTTTCTCTGTCGTCGGTATGATTTTCGGTTATTTTATCCGTATTTTTTTTCTTACAGCATATAAAGGTCTTTATTGTCCATGCATTGTACATTCATCGTTGTTGTCTATTACCTTTGTTCAAGGGTTTGTTATCGGGGAAGTTCTTTCTTGCCCTGTAGGACAAGAAAGATCCTTTTCTGACCAATTTAAAAAATAACTATCAAACTTTTTTGATTTATCAAAAGTAACAATAAAAGGTCTTAGCTCTACAGCTCTGTTAAGGTCCTAACAGTGTTCACATCTGCAGTTGTGCCCATATGACTAACAGGCCGGTGCCAGGTTATTTTGCGCCCTAGGCAAAGTTTGTAAGTGCATCTCTTATTTCACAAGTTATATATCTTTTAAAATGAAATTTTAAATATAAAAAATTTAAATTGTTTTGGCATACTTTATTAATAATATACAATATGTAATTCTTCTTCTATTAATTTGAGAATTCTTTGTTATAATTCATTTACAAAAAGAGTTTTAAAATATTAATTTCAGTATTTTATAATATTTATCTTAACTGAATTTTAAATAGCGGTAAGTTGAAATCATTTAGGTAAGGAACAAAAAAGAACTAAGAGTTAAATAGTAAAATAGTGTGCTGTGTGAGGGATGAAGTAAAAGAATCGATACCTAAATCATATATCACTATTTAATTTAATATTTTAGTAAAGTATGAATAAAGATAGTTTGAAATTTTGCGTCCCTAAATGGTAGTGCCGGCCCTACATACGAGTGATATTTGCTTTTAATTGGATACATTCTTATTCGCCGAGCGTACAGATTATTTTATTGAACTGTGATTAATAATGCCTTTATACTATTACTTGTCTAGAATTTGCAGATAATTTAAAATATTTCAATAAATTATTTATTAGAAATAATTTTTTCTGAACCTTATTGCTTTTATCAATAAAATGTATAATAGTGCGATCTTTTTTCACGTGCGACTTATATACGAGAACTGAAAAAATCTGGAAAGCCTGTTTTGGTGTTTCAGTCTATATTTTCTCCGTTCTCTACATTTTAATCAGTTTTTGGCTACGTAACATTTCCTGTAAACGGTTTTTGATCGTAACATAATAATGTACATCCATCATCGTTGGCTACTTAATTAATTAACTGCACTCAGTACCAGAAGGGAATATAATGCTGAAACGTGTAATCATTCGATTGTACTTAAGAATATTTTGATGAAATAAATAACATATTATTACAAGAACATACATTTTTGTTTTGATTCTACTCTAGATACTGTACTACTAAAATACAATAGAAGAAAGAAAAGCCCAACCCGAAAGCTAATAAAAAGCTTTGTAGTGAGAATTTACGAGAATTTTCTTGGCATTATTCTTTTTCTCCAACTCCAATATTGATTTTATAATAGTAGTTCAAATATATTTTATTAATAATAACAACATAAAT